>NC_052159.1:158928521-159026449 GCF_902713615.1 Scyliorhinus canicula
GTTGGAACTTTGCAGAGTTACAGTGCTGTGACAGTCCAGCCTTTTCACTATCTGCTGCACTGAACCTGTGCCAGGCTCAACTTCCATCATAGTCATCCCCACATAAAGGGGAGAGTGTCACATTTATGAAGCAAAGACATCAGCGTCTCCATATGGACAAGACAATAGTCGGATAATGATGGGTGTGGAAGGTCAGGGGAGGAATGGGTCAATTCCTAAAGGGATTATTCACACATCTCTGCTGGGTCTCCCACACAAATCACAGAAAGCACCTCCAGGAATCGGCCGTGGCTCAGGGTGCAGCTCTCTCACCCCACCCCCAGCCACACAACTGTCACTCCAAATCCCACTTCACAGTCCCAGGTCAGAGATCATCCTCATCAATGTTATCCAAAGAAATATTAGTACTGACCCTTTGACAGTGTGGCACTCCCTCAGTACTGACCCTTTGACAGTGCGGCACTCCCTCAGTACTGATCCTCTGACAGTGCGGCACTCCCTCAGTACTGACCCTCTGACAGTGCAGCACTCCCTCAGTACTGACCCTCTGACAGTGCAGCACTCCCTCAGTACTGACCCTCTGACAGTGCGGCACTCCCTCAGTACTGATCCTCTGACAGTGCGGCACTCCCTCAGTACTGACCCTCTGACAGTGCAGCACTCCCTCAGTACTGACCCTCTGACAGTGCAGCACTCCCTCAGTACTGACCCTCTGACAGTGCAGCGCTCCCTCAGTACTGACCCTCTGACAGTGCGGCACTACCTCAGTACTGACCCTTTGACAGTGCGGCACTCCCTCAGTACTGACCCTCTAACAGTGCGGCACTCCCTCAGTACTGACCCTCTGACAGTGCAGCACTCCCTCAGTACTGACCCTCTGACAGTGCGGCACTCCCTCAGTACTGACCCTCTGACAGTGCGGTACTCCCTCAGTACTGACCCTCTGACAGTGCAGCACTCCCTCAGTACTGACCCTCTGACAGTGCAGCGCTCCCTCAGTACTGACCCTCTGACAGTGCGGCACTCCCTCAGTACTGACCCTCTGACAGTGCGGTACTCCCTCAGTACTGACCCTCTGACAGTGCAGCACTCCCTCAGTACTGACCCTCTGACAGTGCAGCACTCCCTCAGTACTGACCCTCTGACAGTGCGGCACTCCCTCAGTACTGACCCTCTGACAGCGCAGCACTCCCTCAGCACTGACCCTCTGACAGTGCGGCGCTCCCTCAGTACTGACCCTCTGACAGTGCAGCACTCCCTCAGTACTGACCCTCTGACAGTGCGGCACTCCCTCAGTACTGACCCTCTGACAGTGCAGCACTCCCTCAGTACTGACCCTCTGACAGTGCGGCACTCCCTCAGTACTGACCCTCTGACAGTGCGGCACTCCCTCAGTACTGACCCTCTGACAGTGCGGCACTCCCTCAGTACTGACCCTCTGACAGTGCGGCACTCCCTCAGTACTGACCCTCTGACAGTGCAGCACTCCCTCAGTACTGACACTCTGACAGTGCAGCACTCCCTCAGTACTGACCCTGTGACAGTGCGGCACTCCCTCAGTACTGACCCTCTGATAGTGCAGCCTTCCCTCAGTACTGACCCTCTGACAGTGCAGCACTCCCTCAGTACTGACCCTCTGACAGTTCGGCACTCCCTCAGTACTGACCCTCTGACAGTGCAGCACTCCCTCAGTACTGACCCTCTGACAGTGCGGCACTCCCACAGTACTGACCCTCTGACAGTGCAGCACTCCCTCAGTACTGACCCTCTGACAGTGCGGCACTCCCTCAGTACTGACCCTCTGACAGTGCGGCACTCCCTCAGTACTGACCCTCTGACAGTGCAGCACTCCCTCAGTACTGACACTCTGACAGTGCGGCACTCCCTCAGTACTGACCCTCTGACAGTGCAGCACTCCCTCAGTACTGACCCTCTGACAGTGCGGCACTCCCTCAGTACTGACCCTTCTGACAGTGCAGCACTCCCTCAGTATTCATCTCTGACAGTGCAGCACTCCCTCAGTACTGACCCTCTGACAGTGCGGCACTCCCTCAGTACTGACCCTCTGACAGTGCAGCACTCCCTCTGTACTGACCCTCTGACAGTGCGGCACTCCCTCAGTACTGACCCTCTGACAGTGCGGCACTCCCTCAGTACTGACCCTCTGACAGTGCGGCACTCCCTCAGTACCTACCCTCTGACAGTGCAGCATTCCCTCAGTACTGACCCTCTGACAGTGAGGCACTCCCTCAGTACTGACCCTCTGACAGTGCGGCACTCCCTCAGTACTGATCCTCTGACAGTGCGGCACTCCCTCAGTATGACCCTCTGACAGTGCAGCACTCCCTCAGTACTGACCCTCTGACAGTGCAGCACTCCCTCAGTACTGACCCTCTGACAGTGCAGCACTCCCTCAGTACTGACCCTCTGACAGTGCAGCACTCCCTCAGTACTGACCCTCTGACAGTGCGGCACTCCCTCAGTTCTGACCCTCTGACAGTGCAGGATTGGTGAAAGTTGTTTATATGATTTATGGAATCATACTGCAAAGAAGGAGGCTGTTCAGCCCATTCAAACACGCTAGCTCTTCGAAAGATCCATCCAATTAACCTCAGACTCTCCCTCCTCACTCTTTCCCTCAAAACACAATATTTTGTTTTTAGTTTCCAACATTTACCCCATTCCGTTTTGAAGTTAATTTAGAATCTGTTTACACCACCCATTCAGTCCTCGCCTTCCTGATCACCTTGCTGTGTAATAAACACACCCTTACACCTCCTCTTTATTCACCGATTCTCTGATTGGTTGTTCTGTTTATCGACCATCCTGCCACTGGGAACTCTATCCAAACCCTTCATAATTGTAAACGCCTCGATTCAATCTCCCTTAATCTGCTCTTCTTGAAAGAGGACAATTCCAATTTCTCCAATCTCTCCACGAAACCCAAGTCCCTTGGGGAAGATTCTAGTAAAGCTGCTCAGCAACCTCTCCGTGTCCGGAGACGAGCAGCCTGTCCGAGTGCCAGACGATAGGCTCTAATAGCCCTGAGGAGGCCATTCGGCCCATTGGGGCTGTACAGGATCTTTTGTTGAACGAGATCCCATTGGCCCCACTCGTCCCCCACACACCCTCAATATTTATACAGTGCTCTGGATGAAGCGTGTTGTTGGATGGGTACGGCACACACATTGTTCATGGTACATGAGAGAGTGTGTCATGGAGATTTCACAATTATTCAGAGGAATGAACCTGGCCTTTGCTGGGAGCGAACGTTTCCTCATCGAATTGGGGATTTAACCCAATCTTGTCATTCAGACATTAGGCCAGGATTTAGCAAGTGCACTTTGAAATTCTTTTCCTTTAAAATTTTTTCTTAGAGTACCCAATTATATTTTTTCCAAATGACGGGGAATTTAGCGTGGCTAATCCACCTACCCTGCACATCTTTGGGTTGTGGGGGTGAAACCCACGCAGGCACGGGGAGAATGTGCAAACTCCACACGGACAGTGACCCAGAGCCGGGATCGAACTCGGGTCCTCGGAGCTTTCAAGTTCTTTTCCAAGACAGCACGAACATTAATCGAGACACAGCCTCTGGTTTGCAGATTTAAACGATGGAAAATGAACCAGTTCCAGAAATTTCTGTCCTGAGCTATGGAACAAAAACATTTCTTCAGATCTCAGTCTGAGATGTTGGCCATCGCCACGGCAATCAGGAGACTGGGGGTTGAGATAAGGACGAAAGCGTGAGGTCAAAGTGGAGATCCAAGTAAAACAAACAGAAATATTCACCAACCCGTCACACAAGCAGCGATTGTCCGACTGTCAGAGCGTCCCACTGTCGGAGCGTCCCACTGTCGGAGCGTCCCACTGTCGGAGCGTCCCACTGTCGGAGCGTCGCACTGTCAGAGCGTCCCACTGTCGGAGCGTCCCACTGTCAGAGCGTCCCACTGTCGGAGCGTCCCACTGTCGGAGCGTCCCACTGTCGGAGCGTCGCACTGTCAGTGCATCCCACTGTCGGAGCGTCCCACTGTCGAGCGTCCCACTGTCGGAGCGTCGCACTGTCAGTGCATCCCACTGTCGGAGCGTCCCACTGTCGAAGCGTCCCACTGTCGGAGCGTCCCACTGTCGGAGCGTCCCACTGTCGGAGCGTCCCACTGTCGGAGCGTCGCACTGTCAGAGCGTCCCACTGTCGGAGCGTCCCACTGTCGGAGCGTCCCACTGTCGGAGCGTCCCACTGTCGGAGCGTCCCACTGTCGGAGCGTCGCACTGTCAGTGCATCCCACTGTCGGAGCGTCGCACTGTCGGAGCGTCCCACTGTCGGAGCGTCCCACTGTCGGAGCGTCCCACTGTCAGAGCGTCGCACTGTCGGAGCGTCCCACTGTCGGAGCGTCCCACTGTCGGAGCGTCGCACTGTCAGAGCGTCGCACTGTCAGAGCGTCGCACTGTCGGAGCGTCCCACTGTCGGAGCGTCCCACTGTCAGAGCGTCCCACTGTCGGAGCGTCGCACTGTCGGAGCGTCGCACTGTCGGAGCGTACCACTGTCGGAGCGTCCCACTGTCGGGGCGTCCCACTGTCGGAGCGTCGCACTGTCGGAGCGTCGCACTGTCAGAGCGTCCCACTGTCGGAGCGTCCCACTGTCGGAGCGTCCCACTGTCGGAGCGTCCCACTGTCAGAGCGTCGCACTGTCAGAGCGTCCACACTGTCGGAGCGTCGCACTGTCGGAGCGTCCCACTGTCGGAGCGTCCCACTGTCAGAGCGTCCCACTGTCGGAGCGTCGCACTGTCGGAGCGTCGCACTGTCAGAGCGTCGCACTGTCGGAGCGTCGCACTGTCGGAGCGTCGCACTGTCGGACTGTCCCACTGTCAGAGCGTCGCACTGTCGGGGCGTCCCACTGTCGGAGCGTCCCACTGTCGGAGCGTCCCACTGTCGGAGCGTCGCACTGTCGGAGCGTCCCACTGTCGGAGCGTCCCACTGTCGGAGCGTCCCACTGTCGGAGCGTCGCACTGTCAGAGCGTCCCACTGTCGGAGCGTCCCACTGTCGGAGCGTCCCACTGTCGGAGCGTCCCACTGTCGGAGCGTCGCACTGTCAGAGCGTCCCACTGTCGGAGCGTCCCACTGTCGGAGCGTCCCACTGTCGGAGCGTCGCACTGTCGGAGCGTCCCACTGTCAGAGCGTCGCACTGTCGGAGCGTCGCACTGTCGGAGCGTCGCACTGTCGGAGCGTCCCACTGTCGGAGCGTCCCACTGTCGAGCGTCCCACTGTCGGAGCGTCCCACTGTCGGAGCGTCCCACTGTCGGAGCGTCGCACTGTCGGAGCGTCCCACTGTCGGAGCGTCCCACTGTCAGAGCGTCCCACTGTCGGAGCGTCGCACTGTCGGAGCGTCCCACTGTCAGAGCGTCGCACTGTCGGAGCGTCGCACTGTCGGAGCGTCGCACTGTCGGAGCGTCCCACTGTCGGAGCGTCCCACTGTCGGAGCGTCCCACTGTCGGAGCGTCCCACTGTCAGAGCGTCGCACTGTCAGTGCGTCCCACTGTCGGAGCGTCCCACTGTCAGAGCGTCCCACTGTCGGAGCGTCGCACTGTCGGAGCGTCGCACTGTCGGAGCGTCCCACTGTCGGAGCGTCCCACTGTCGGAGCGTCGCACTGTCAGAGCGTCCCACTGTCGGAGCGTCCCACTGTCGGAGCGTCCCACTGTCGGAGCGTCGCACTGTCGGAGCGTCCCACTGTCGGAGCGTCCCACTGTCGGAGCGTCCCACTGTCGGACCGTCGCACTGTCGGACCGTCCCACTGTCGGAGCGTCCACTGTCGGAGCGTCCCACTGTCGGAGCGTCCCACTGTCGGAGCGTCCCACTGTCGGAGCGTCCCACTGTCGGAGCGTCCCACTGTCAGAGCGTCCCACTGTCGGAGCGTCCCACTGTCAGAGCGTCGCACTGTCGGAGCATCCCACTGTCGGAGCGTCGCACTGTCAGAGCGTCCCACTGTCGGAGCGTCCCACTGTCGGAGCGTCGCACTGTCGGAGCGTCGCACTGTCGGAGCGTCCCACTGTCGGAGCGTCCCACTGTCGGAGCGTCCCACTGTCGGAGCGTCCCACTGTCGGAGCGTCCCACTGTCGGAGCGTCGCACTTTCGGAGCGTCCCACTGTCGGAGCGTCCCACTGTCGGAGCGTCGCACTGTCAGAGCGTCGCACTGTCGGAGCGTCCCACTGTCGGAGCGTCCCACTGTCGGAGCGTCCCCACTGTCGGAGCGTCGCACTGTCGGAGCGTCCCACTGTCGGAGCGTCCCACTGTCGGAGCGTCGCACTGTCGGAGCGTCGCACTGTCGGAGCGTCCCACTGTCCGAGCGTCGCACTGTCGGAGCGTCGCACTGTCGGAGCGTCCCACTGTCGGAGCGTCCACTGTCGGAGCGTCGCACTGTCGGAGCGTCGCACTGTCGGAGCGTCCCACTGTCAGAGCGTCCCACTGTCGGAGCGTCCCACTGTCGGAGCGTCCCACTGTCGGAGCGTCCCACTGTCGGAGCGTCCCCACTGTCGGAGCGTCCCACTGTCAGAGCGTCGCACTGTCGGAGCGTCCCACTGTCGGAGCGTCCCACTGTCGGAGCGTCCCACTGTCGGAGCGTCCCACTGTCGGAGCGTCGCACTGTCGGAGCGTCGCACTGTCGGAGCGTCCCACTGTCCGAGCGTCCCACTGTCAGAGCGTCCCACTGTCGGAGCGTCGCACTGTCGGAGCGTCGCACTGTCGGAGCGTCGCACTGTCGGAGCGTCGCACTGTCGGAGCGTCCCACTGTCGGAGCGTCCCACTGTCGGAGCGTCCCACTGTCGGAGCGTCCCACTGTCCGAGCGTCCCACTGTCAGAGCGTCCCACTGTCGGAGCGTCCCACTGTCGGAGCGTCCCACTGTCGGAGCGTCGCACTGTCAGAGCGTCCCACTGTCAGAGCGTCGCACTGTCGGAGCGTCCCACTGTCGGAGCGTCCCACTGTCAGAGCGTCCCACTGTCGGAGCGTCGCACTGTCAGAGCGTCCACTGTCAGAGCGTCGCACTGTCGGAGCGTCCCACTGTCGGAGCGTCCCACTGTCGGAGCGTCGCACTGTCAGAGCGTCCCACTGTCGGAGCGTCGCACTGTCGGAGGCGTCCCACTGTCGGAGCGTCCCACTGTCGGAGCGTCGCACTGTCGGAGCGTCCCACTGTCGGAGCGTCCCACTGTCGGAGCGTCGCACTGTCGAGCGTCGCACTGTCAGTGCATCCCACTGTCGGAGCGTTCCCACTGTCGGAGCGTCGCACTGTCAGAGCGTCCCACTGTCGGAGCGGTCCCACTGTCGGAGCGTCCCACTGTCGGAGCGTCGCACTGTCGGAGCGTCCCACTGTCGGAGCGTCCCACTGTCGGAGCGTCCCACTGTCGGAGCGTCCCACTGTCGGAGCGTCCCACTGTCGGAGCGTCCCACTGTCCGAGCGTCGCACTGTCGGAGCGTCCCACTGTCGGAGCGTCCCACTGTCGGAGCGTCCCACTGTCGGAGCGTCGCACTGTCGGAGCGTCCCACTGTCGGAGCGTCCCACTGTCGGAGCGTCGCACTGTCGGAGCGTCCCACTGTCGGAGCGTCCCACTGTCAGAGCGTCCCACTGTCGGAGCGTCGCACTGTCGGAGCGTCGCACTGTCGGAGCGTCCCACTGTCGGAGCGTCGCACTGTCGGAGCGTCGCACTGTCGGAGCGTCCCACTGTCGGAGCGTCCCACTGTCGGAGCGTCGCACTGTCGGAGCGTCCCACTGTCGGAGCGTCCCACTGTCGGAGCGTCCCACTGTCGGAGCGTCCCACTGTCGGAGCGTCCCACTGTCGGAGCGTCGCACTGTCGGAGCGTCCCACTGTCGGAGCGTCCCACTGTCGGAGCGTCGCACTGTCAGAGCGTCCCACTGTCAGAGCGTCCCACTGTCAGAGCGTCCCACTGTCGGAGCGTCCCACTGTCGGAGCGTCCCACTGTCGGAGCGTCCCACTGTCGGAGCGTCGCACTGTCGGAGCGTCCCACTGTCGGAGCGTCCCACTGTCGGAGCGTCCCACTGTCGGAGCGTCCCACTGTCGGAGCGTCCCACTGTCGAGGCGTCCCACTGTCGGAGCGTCCCACTGTCGGAGCGTCCCACTGTCAGAGCGTCCCACTGTCGGAGCGTCCCACTGTCAGAGCGTCCCACTGTCAGAGCGTCCCACTGTCGGAGCGTCCCACTGTCGGAGCGTCCCACTGTCGGAGCGTCCCACTGTCGGAGCGTCCCACTGTCGGAGCGTCCCACTGTCGGAGCGTCCCACTGTCGGAGCGTCCCACTGTCGGAGCGTCCCACTGTCGGAGCGTCCCACTGTCAGAGCGTCCCACTGTCGGAGCGTCGCACTGTCGGAGCGTCCCACTGTCGGAGCGTCCCACTGTCAGAGCGTCCCACTGTCGGAGCGTCCCACTGTCGGAGCGTCCCACTGTCGGAGCGTCCCACTGTCGGAGCGTCCCACTGTCGGAGCGTCCCACTGTCGGAGCGTCGCACTGTCGGAGCGTCCCACTGTCGGAGCGTCGCACTGTCGGACCGTCCCACTGTCGGAGCGTCCCACTGTCGGAGCGTCCCACTGTCGGAGCGTCCCACTGTCGGAGCGTCCCACTGTCGGAGCGTCCCACTGTCGGAGCGTCCCACTGTCAGAGCGTCCCACTGTCGGAGCGTCCCACTGTCGGAGCGTCCCACTGTCGGAGCGTCCCACTGTCGGAGCGTCGCACTGTCGGAGCGTCGCACTGTCGGAGCGTCCCACTGTCGGAGCGTCCCACTGTCAGAGCGTCGCACTGTCGGAGCGTCCCACTGTCAGAGCGTCCCACTGTCGGAGCGTCCCACTGTCGGAGCGTCCCACTGTCGGAGCGTCCCACTGTCGGAGCGTCCCACTGTCAGAGCGTCGCACTGTCGGAGCGTCGCACTGTCGGAGCGTCGCACTGTCAGAGCGTCCCACTGTCGGAGCGTCCCACTGTCGGAGCGTCGCACTGTCAGAGCGTCCCACTGTCGGAGCGTCCCACTGTCGGAGCGTCGCACTGTCAGAGCGTCCCACTGTCGGAGCGTCCCACTGTCGGAGCGTCGCACTGTCGGAGCGTCCCACTGTCGGAGCGTCGCACTGTCGGAGCGTCGCACTGTCAGAGCGTCCCACTGTCGGAGCGTCGCACTGTCGGAGCGTCCCACTGTCGGAGCGTCGCACTGTCAGAGCGTCCCACTGTCGGAGCGTCCCACTGTCAGAGCGTCACACTGTCGGAGCGTCGCACTGTCGGAGCGTCCCACTGTCGGAGCGTCGCACTGTCAGAGCGTCCCACTGTCGGAGCGTCCCACTGTCAGAGCGTCCCACTGTCGGAGCGTCGCACTGTCGGAGCGTCCCACTGTCGGAGCGTCCCACTGTCAGAGCGTCGCACTGTCAGAGCGTCCCACTGTCGGAGCGTCGCACTGTCGGAGCGTCGCACTGTCGGAGCGTCGCACTGTCTAAGCGTCGCACTGTCGGAGCGTCGCACTGTCGGAGCGTCGCACTGTCGGAGCGTCCCACTGTCGGAGCGTCGCACTGTCGGAGCGTCCCACTGTCAGAGCGTCGCACTGTCGGAGCGTCGCACTGTCGGAGCGTCCCACTGTCGGAGCGTCGCACTGTCAGAGCGTCACAGATTCCTCCTGCACTGTGGGGGGTCAATCAGCCATCACACCTCCACTCAACATTACTCACATAAATCACACGGTCTAATCCCACTCTCCCCCTCACTCCCCTCACTCCCTTTAATATCCCACCCAGTCTAATCCCACTCTCCCCTCACTCCCTTTAATACCCCACCCAGTCTAATCCCACTCTCCCCCTCACTCCCCACACCCTTTAATATTCCACCCAGTCTAAAACCCCTCTCCCCCTGAATCCCCGCACCGTTTAATATCCCACCCAGTCTAATCCCACTCTCCCCCTGAATCCCCGCACCCTTTAATATCCCACCCAGTCTAACCCCACTCACCCCCTCAGTCCCCCACACCCTTTAATATCCCACCCAGTCTAATCCCACTCCCCCCTCATTCCCCACACCCTTTAATATCCCACCCAGTCTAATCCCACTCTCCCCTCACTCCCCACACCCTTTAATATCCCACCAGTCTAATCTCACTCTCCCCTCACTCCCACACCCTTTAATATCCCACCCAGTCTAATCTCACTCTCCCCCTCACTCCCCACACCCTTTAATATCCCACCCAGTCTAATCTCACTCTCCCCTCACTCCCCACACCCTTTAATATCCCACCCAGTCTAATCTCACTCTCCCCCTCACTCCCCGCACCCCTTTATATCCCACCCAGTCTAATGCCCCTCACTCCCCACACCCTTTAATATCCCACCCAGTCTAATCCCACTCCCCCCTCACTCCCCTACACCCTTTAATATCCCACCCAGTCTAATCACACTCTCCCCCTCACTTCCCCGCCCCCTTTAATATCCCACCCAGTCTAATCCCACTCTCCCCCTCACTCCCCGCACCCTTTAATATCCCACCCAGTCTAATCCCCCCTCACTCCCACACCCTTTAATATCCCACCCAGTCTAATCCCACTCCCCCCTCACTCCCGCACCCTTTAATATCCCACCCAGTCTAATCCCACTCTCCCCCTCACTCCCCGCACCCTTTAATATCCCACCCAGTCTAATCCCCCTCACTCCCCACACCCTTTAATATCCCACCCAGTCTAATCCCACTCTCCCCATCACTCACCGCACCCTTTAATATCCCACCCAGTCTAATCCCACTCTCCCCCTCACTCCCCACACCCTTTAATATCCCACCCAGTCTAATCCCACTCTCCCCCTCACTCCCCGCACCCTTTAATATCCCACCCAGTCTAATCCCACTCTCCCCCTCACTCCCCACACCCTTTAATATCCCACCCACTCTAATCCCAATCTCCCCCTCACTCCCCGCACCCTTTAATATCCCACCCACTCTAATCCCAATCTCCCCCTCACTCCCCACACCCTTTAATATCCCACCCAGTCTAATCCCACTCTCCCCCCTCACTCCCCGCACCCTTTAATATCCCACCCAGTCTAATCCCCCCCTCACTCCCCACACCCTTTAATATCCCACCCAGTCTAATCCCACTCTCCCCCTCACTCCCCACACCCTTTAATATCCCACCCACTCTAATCCCAATCTCCCCCTCACTCCCCGCACCCTTTAATATCCCACCCACTCTAATCCCAATCTCCCCCTCACTCCCCACACCCTTTAATATCCCACCCAGTCTAATCCCACTCTCCCCCTCACTCCCCACACCCTTTAATATCCCACCCAGTCTAATCCCACTCTCCCCCCTCACTCCCCACACCCTTTAATATCCCACCCAGTCTAATCTCACTCTCCCCCTCACTCCCCACACCCTTTAATATCCCACCCAGTCTATTCCCCCCTCACTCCCCACACCCTTTAATATCCCACCCAGTCTAATCCCACTCTCCCCCCTCACTCCCCGCACCCTTTAATATCCCACCCAGTCTAATCCCCCCTCACTCCCCACACCCTTTAATATCCCACCCAGTCTAATCCCACTCTCCCCCCTCACTCCCCACACCCTTTAATAGCCCACCCAGTCTAATCCCACTCTCC
This sequence comes from Scyliorhinus canicula, assembly GCF_902713615.1. Classification (NCBI taxonomy): domain Eukaryota; kingdom Metazoa; phylum Chordata; class Chondrichthyes; order Carcharhiniformes; family Scyliorhinidae; genus Scyliorhinus; species Scyliorhinus canicula. Next base: position 158,940,143 of record NC_052159.1, read on the forward strand.
CCCTCACTCCCCACACCCTTTAATACCCCACCCAGTCTAATCCCACTCCCCTCTCACTCCCCGCACCCTTTAATATCCCACCCAGTCTAATCCCACTCTCCCCCTCACTCCCCACACCCTTTAATATCCCACCCAGTCTAATCCCACTCTCCACCTCACTCCCCACACCCTTTAATATCCCACCCAGTATAATCCCCCTCACTCCCCATACCCTTTAATATCCCACCCAGTCTAATCACACTCTCCCCTCACTCCCCACACCCTTTAATATCCCACCCAGTCTAATCCCACTCTCCCCTCACTCCCCACACCCTTTAATATCCCACCCAGTCTAATCCCACTCTCCCCCTCACTCCCCGCACCCTTTAATATCCCACCCAGTCTAATCCCACTCTCCCCCTCACTCCCCGCACCCTTTAATATCCCACCCAGTCTAATCCCACTCCCCCCTCACTCCCCGCACCCTTTAATATCCCACCCTGTCTAATCCCACTCCCCCCTCACTCCCCGCACCCTTTAATATCCCACCCAGTCTAATCCCACTCTCCCCTCACTCCCCAGACCCTTTAATATCCCACCCAGTCTAATCCCACTCTCCCCCTCACTCCCCACACCCTTTAATATCCCATCCAGTCTAATCCCAATCTCCCCTCACTCCCCACCCCCTTCAATATCCTACCCAGCCTATTCCCACTCTCCCCCTCACTCCCAGCACCCTTTAATATCCCACCCAGTCTAATCTTACTCTCTGCTCACTCCCCACACCCTTTAATATCCCACCCAGTCTAATCCCACTCTCCCCCTCACTCCCCACACCCTTTAATATCCCATCCAGTCTAATCCCAATCTCCCCTCACTCCCCACCCCCTTCAATATCTCACCCAGTCTAATCCCACTCTCCCCCTCACTCCCCACACCCTTTAATATCCCACCCAGTCTAATCCCAATCTCCCCTCACTCCCCACCCCCTTCAATATCCCACCCAGTCTAATCCCACTCTCCCCTCACTCCCCACCCCCTTCAATATCCCACCCAGTCTAATCCCACTCTCCCCTCACTCCCCACACATTTTAATAGACCACGCAGTGCAGTTTAAGACATTTCCCTTTTCAAGTATTCTGTCTGATGTGAGCTTTACCAGAGGAATCATTTTCCTCAATCCCTCTGCTGTTTATTCCTGTGCAATCTCTTGAATAGTCTTTGGAATGAGTTTGAATTCTACCTCTTGCTGCTGTCTCTCAGAACAGTGAGAACATTCTGTCACTCCCTGTACCCCAGCAGAATGCTGAACCGTTCAATGTGCCAATCTTCCCCAGCTGTTTGGGAATCAGTCTGCGAGGTGTTGATCGCAGGAATTAGTGCAAACTAGTGCAGCTGCCCGGGGTATCAGTGGGGTCTGAAAGCACTTTGCTTTTTGATTGTTTTGATACATCTCCACCTGGATGTAAGAGGCATTGATCAGGGGAATGTGTGGAACAGAATGTCAGCACAGGGTGAGACTGAGTGAACAGCGTGAACATTCTGTTGAAGATACTGAGAGCCTAAGAGGGTTAACATCCAACAAGAAATCACCACAAACACATGAAGAACACAAACAATTCACCAGCACCTTCATTTCACATTTATTTCTTCAACCTGAGCCTGCGTAGTGAAGCCAACCAGTAAACTGAGAAAGGCGTGCATTTCAATAGCACCTTTCACAAACTCGGGGAGTCCTCACACCTCTTCAAACTGAAGTCACTGGAAACTCAGCAGATTGTTCATACATAGCAAGATCCCACAAACACCCCACACCCACCACCATCGAGCAGGACAAGGGCGGCAGATACCTGGGAACCCCACCACCTGGAGGTTCCCCTCCAAGTCACTCACCGCCCCGACTTGGAAATATATCGGCCGTTCCTTCACTGTCACTGGGGCAACATCCTGGAACTCCCTCCCTAACAGCACAGTGGGTGTATCTCCCTCAGTACTGACCCTCTGACAGTGCGGCACTTCCTCAGTACTGACCCTCTGACAGTGCAGCACTCCCTCAGTACTGACCCTCTGACAGTGCGGCACTCCCTCAGTACTGACCCTCTGACAGTGCAGCACTCCCTCAGTACTGACCCTCTGACAGTGCGGCACTCCCTCAGTACTGACCCTCTGACAGTGCGGCACTCCCTCAGTACTGACCCTCTGACAGTGCGGCACTCCCTCAGTACTGACCCTCTGACAGTGCAGCACTCCCTCAGTACTGATCCTCTGACAGTGCGGCACTCCCTCAGTACTGACCCTCTGACAGTGCGGCACTCCCTCAGTACTGACCCTCTGACAGTGCGGCACTCCCTCAGTACTGACCCTCTGACAGTGCGGCACTCCCTCAGTACTGACCCTCTGACAGTGCAGCGCTCCCTCAGTACTGACCCTCTGACAGTGCAGCACTCCCTCAGTGCTGACCCTCTGACAGCGCAGCATTCCCTCAGTACTGACCCTCTGACAGTGCGGCACTCCCTCAGTACTGACCCTCTGACAGTGCGGCACTCCCTCAGCACTGACCCTCTGACAGTGCGGCACTTCCTCAGTACTGACCCTCTGACAGTGCGGCACTCCCTCAGTACTGACCCTCTGACAGTGCGGCACTCCCTCAGTACTGACCCTCTGACAGTGCAGCACTCCTTAGTATTATTGAGTTGTTGTTCAGTTGCTAACACAAATGTTTGAGGTGGGATTTGAACCCTGAACCTTGTGACAGAGAAGCTGGAAGAGTACAGATTGTACAGATTGTTCCCCAGCTGATACACATGTACTCTTACTCTTGTGTTTATCCCTTGATTATTCTTCCAGTGGTATTTTGCAATGTAATGAAGGATTTTAAAGTGAGGGAAAGGAAATTATTGTTGAAGATGGGAAAAGACCAACAGTCGGCAGATCAGGAGGAATGTTTGTACACAGAAGTCCTGAAGTAGACACTGAATTTGTTGGTGACAATGGTGGGGGTTCACAGTTAGAACCAGAGAATACCTATAATGCTGAAGGAGGCCATTTGGCCCATCGAGTCTGCAGTGTCTCTGAACGAGCACCTGACCTATCTCACTCACTTCCCGTACCAGCCTCCCTGGACAGGCGCTGGAATGTGGCGACTAGGGGCTTTTCACAGTAACTTCATTGAAGCCTACTCGTGACAATAAGCGATTTTCATTTTCATTTTCCTTCGCCCTATCCCCAAAACCCTGCACATTGATCATGGCCAGTCCACCTAACCTGCACATCTCTGGTCTGTGGGAGGAAACCGGAGCACCCGGAGGAAACCCACGTAGCCACGGGGAGAACGTGCAGACTCCACACAGACAGCGCCGGCCCGAGGGTTGCTGGCGCCCCGGGCAAGCTGAACTTCAGCGCCCTTCGGGGGCCGGGGGGGCGGGGCCGAGGCGGGGCAGGGGCCGAGGCGGGGGGGGGCCGAGGCGGGGGGGGGGGCGAGGCGCGGGGGTGGGGCCGAGGCGCAGGGGGCGGGGCCGAGGTGCGGGGGGGTGGGGGCGCGGGGCCGAGGCGCGGGGGGCGGGACCGAGGTGCGGGGGGCGGGGCCGTGACGGAGGCGGAGGTGGGGGGCGGGGCCGAGGCGCGGGGGGCGGGACCGAGGTGCGGGGGGCGGGGCTGAGGCGGGGGGGGCAGGGCCGAGGCACGGGGGGGGAGACGGGGGAGGCGGGGGAGACGGGGGCAGGGGGGGAGGCGGGGGCGGGGGGGAGGCGGGGGCGGGGGGGAGGCGGGGGGCGGGGGGGGAGGCGGGGGTGGGGGGGAGGCAGGGGCGGGGGGAGGCGGGGGGGAGGCGGAGGGGGAGGCGGAAGGGGGAGGCGGGGGGGAGGCGGGAGGGGGAGGCGGGGGCGAGGGGGAGGCGGGGGGCGGGGGGGAGGCGGGGCCGAGGCGGGTGGGAGGGGCGGGCGGGCCGCCCTGGGGGAGGGGGGGCCGCCCTGGGGGAGGGGGGCCGGCCGCCCTGGGGGAGGGCGGCCACCGCGCATGCGCTGGTTGGCACCGGCCCAACTGCGCATGCGCGGGACACGAGTCTCTGGCGCCCCCTAACACATGGCGCCCCGGGCGACTGCCCGAGTTGCTGGTACCTTGGGCCGGCCCTGCGCATAGACACCGGGGCCGGAATTGAACCTGGGCCCCTCGGGCTGTGAGGCAGCAGTGCTAACCATTGTGCCACCCCTGGAATATTGGCTGTTGGCAGGAACAGGCTGAAATATCGAAATGCTTGTTGGTTCAGTGGGAAATCCCGGCCTGTAAGCTCAGTTTCGGCAGCCTTTTCCCCTTAAAGGGACCTTTTTCAGGATGGCAGCCGGTGACTAGTGGTGTGCCTCAGGGGGTCGGTGCTGGGACCACAACTTTTCACAATGTACAGTAATGATCTGGAGGAAGGAACTGAAGGCACTGTTGCTAAGTTTGATGATGATACAAAGATCTGGGCCGGGATTCTCCCTTTCCGGGGACTGAGTCCCCACGGCTGCAGGAAAACCATCGCCAAAGACTCCGGCGTTACCGAGCCCCCAAGGTGAGGAATTCGCACCTGTGCCAGGGGCTGGTGGACGGCGGACGGGTTGGTGTCCCTCCAGCCGGCGCTGAAGGGACGGTGCGAGTTCGCGGATGTGCGTACCACCGGCGTGTTTTGGTGCATGCACGGGGTGGGGGGGGGGTTCTCTTATCCGCGCTGGCCACAGCGGAGCCCTGCAGAGGCCGGCGGGGCAGGAAGGAGTGCCCCCATGGAACACGCCCGCCCGCAGATCGGTGGGCCCCGATCGCGGGCCTGGCCGCATGCCCCCAACGGCCCCCGTCCGGCGTGGCAGGAACCCCGCTCGGAAAACGATGCCAGAGAATACGGCAGCCGGCAGCGGGGCGGCTGGTTTCGCCCCACCCCCTGGGGATTCTGCAAACTGCCGAAGGGTTGGAGAAACCCGCCCTTGGAGAGGGACAGGTAGTATTGAGGAAGCGAGGGGGCTGCAGAAGGACAGGCTAGGAGAGTGGGCAATGAAGTGGCAGATGGAATACAATGTGGAAAAGTGTGAGGTTACGCAGTTTGGAAGGACGAATGGAGGCATAGACTATTTTCTAAATGGGGAGATGCTAAGGGAATCAGAAGAACAAAGGGACTTGGGAGTCCTTGTTCAAGATTCTCTTAAGGTTAACGTGCAGGTTCAGTCGGCAGTTAGGAAGCAAATGCAATGTTGGCATTCATGTTGAGAGGGCTAGAATACAAGACCAGGGATGTACATCTGAGGCTGTATAAGGCTCTGGTCAGACCCCATTTGGAATATTGTGAGCAGTTTTGGGCCCCGTATCTAAGGAAGGATGTGCTGGCCTTGGAAAAGGTCCAGAGGAGGTTCACAAGAATGATCCCTGGAATGAAGAGCTTGTCGTAAGAGGAACGTTTGAGGACTCTGCGTCTGTACTCGTTGGAGTTTAGAAGGATGAGGGGGGATCTTATTGAAACTTACAGGATACTGCGAGACCCGGATAGAGTGGATGTGGAGAGGATGTTTCCACTTGTAAGAAACACTAGAACCAGAGGGCACAATCTCAGACTAAAGGGACGATCCTTTAAAACAGAGATGAGGAGGAATTTCTTCAGCCAGAGGGTGGTGAATCTGTGGAACTCTTTGCCGCAGAAGACTGTGGAGTAAAATCACTGAGTGTCTTTAAGACAGAGGTAGATAGGGTCTTGATTAATAAGGGGATCAGGGGTTATGGGGAGAAGGCAGGAGAATGGGGTTGAGAAAAATATCAGCCATGACTGAATAACGGAGCAGACTCGATGGGCCGAGTGGCCTAATTCTGTTCCTATGTCTTATGGTCTTTGAGGGAACAATTACTGCCGCCTGTAGACACGCCCACATCTCCAGCAGCTTCAAATACACTCTCACTGCTCCCAATGACTCATGGTCCAAGTTTGATTCCATCTCCTCGGCATGAGATGAAATAAACTGGGAAAGATTTCTCCAAACTGCTGTTTACTCAATCCCCCGATCTTTCTGTAAATGAGGAGGTCGGAGGGTTACGTTTGAAGGCCTCGAATTTGCATTGATTTCTTGGCTTTATTCAGAGCTGAACGGAATTCAAATTAATTATTTGCTAAACAGTGATTGGGTTTGAATACCAGAGAGAAAGTGAGTCTCAAATCCCTCTCTGTCCCAAAGCAGGTCAAATCTTTCTTCATAAAACATTCCATTGGCCAAAAACAAATATCGATTCTCTGAACTGGCCAAAGGACAGCTGTGTGGATAACTCACACTAATCATGTTTATGTCCGCATTGGACAAGTTGGCTTCATTTGTTGAATAGTGGTGGAGAGGCTGGGGACTGCACTGAATCCAGCTCAAAGACAGGGAGGATACACATTGAGAACTCATTGCACAGAACATACCCAAGGGAACAGCTGGGGAGTAAACACAACAACAGGAGGTCATTCAGCCCTTTGGATCTGTTCTGTTAACTCCTGACTGATCTGGATCCGGACTCCAGCTGCTCACTATAATTCCCTGGTCAAAACCTTATCAATCTTACTGTAGACATTTTCAATTGATCCCAATGTCAAAGATTAACATAGTTAACCCCCTGTGTTATATTACTCCCTCTGTGATATTACTCCCTCTGTGATATTACTCCCTCTGTGATGGTGGTGGGGGGGGCTACTCCAGGACACATTTTGAAGATGGGCCGCTACTTTCCTGTCCTTTGAAAATGATTTTGCGAAATGCGTTGCTCCTACCTGTCTGCTCATACCAGCCGTGTTACAGTCCCATACCAGCCGTGTTACAGTCCCATACCAGCCGTGTTACAGTCCCATACCAGCCGTGTTACAGTCCCATACCAGCCGTGTTACAGTCCCATACCAACCCCGTTACAGTCCCATACCAACCCCGTTACAGTCCCATACCAGCCGTGTTACAGTCCCATACCAGCCGTGTTACAGTCCCATACCAACCCCGTTACAGTCCCATACCAGCCGTGTTACAGTCCCATACCAGCCGTGTTACAGTCCCATACCAACCCCGTTACAGTCCCATACCAGCCCTGTTACAGTCCCATACCAGCCCCGTTACAGTCCCATACCAACCCCGTTACAGTCCCATACCAACCCCGTTACAGTCCCATACCAGCCCTGTTACAGTCCCATACCAGCCCTGTTACAGTCCCATACCAACCCTGTTACAGCCCCATACCAACCCTGTTACAGTCCCATACCAACCCTGTTACAGTCCCATACCAACCCTGTTACAGTCCCATACCAACCCTGTTATACTCCCATACCAACCCTGTTATACTCCCATACCAGCCCTGTTATACTCCCAAACCAACCCTGTTACAGTCCCATACCAACCCTGTTACAGCCTCATACCAACCCTGTTACAGACCCATACCAACCCTGTTATACTCCCATACCAACCCTGTTACAGTCCCATACCAACCCTGTTACAGACCCATACCAACCCTGTTATACTCCCATACCAACCCTGTTACAGACCCATACCAACCCTGTTATACTCCCATACCAACCCTGTTACAGTCCCATACCAACCCTGTTATACTCCCATACCAACCCTGTTACAGTCCCATACCAACCCTGTTACAGTCCCATACCAACCCTGTTACAGTCCCATACCAACCCTGTTACAGTCCCATACCAGCCCTGTTACAGTCCCATACCAACCCTGTTACAGTCCCATACCAACCCTGTTACAGTCCCATACCAACCCTGTTACAGTCCCATACCAACCCTGTTACAGTCCCATACCAACCCTGTTACAGTCCCATACCAGCCCTGTTACAGTCCCATACCAACCCTGTTACAGTCCCATACCAGCCCTGTTACAGTCCCATACCAACCCTGTTACAGTCCCATACCAACCCTGTTACAGTCCCATACCAACCCTGTTACAGTCCCATACCAACCCTGTTACAGTCCCATACCAACCCTGCTACAGTTCCATACCAACCCTGTTACAGTCCCATACCAACCCTGTTATACTCCCATACCAACCCTGTTACAGTCCCATACCAACCCTGTTATACTCCCATACCAACCCTGTTACAGTCCCATACCAACCCTGTTACAGTCCCATACCAACCCTGTTACAGTCCCATACCAGCCCTGTTACAGTCCCATACCAACCCTGTTACAGTCCCATACCAACCCTGTTACAGTCCCATACCAACCCTGTTACAGTCCCATACCAACCCTATTACAGTCCCATACCAACCCTGTTACAGTCCCATACCAACCCTGTTACAGTCCCATACCAACCCTGTTATACTCCCATACCAACCCTGTTACAGTCCCATACCAGCCCTGTTACAGTCCCATACCAACCCTGTTACAGTCCCATACCAACCCTGTTACAGTCCCATACTAACCCTGTTATACTCCCATACCAACCCTGTTGCAGACCCATACCAACCCTGTTATACTCCCATACCAACCCTGTTATACTCCCATACCAACCCTGTTACAGTCCCATACCAACCCTGTTACAGTCCCATACCAACCCTGTTACAGTCCCATACCAACCCTGTTATACTCCCATACCAACCCTGTTACAGACCCATACCAACATTGTTATACTCCCATACCAACCCTGTTACAGACCCATACCAACCCTGTTATACTCCCATACCAACCCTGTTACAGTCCCATACCAACCCTGTTACAGTCCCATACCAACCCTGTTATACTCCCATACCAACCCTGTTACAGTCCCATACCAACCCTGTTACAGTCCCATACCAACCCTGTTACAGTCCCATACCAACCCTGTTATACTCCCATACCAACCCTGTTATACTCCCATACCAACCCTGATATACTCCCATACCAACCCTGTTACAGTCCCATACCAACCCTGTTACAGTCCCATACCAACCCTGTTACAGTCCCATACCAGCCCCGTTACAGTCCCATACCAACCCTGATATAGTCCCATACCAACCCTGATATAGTCCCATACCAACCCTGTTACAGTCCCATACCAGCCCTGTAATAATCCCATACCAGCCCTGTTACAGTCCTATACCAACCCTGTTACAGTCCCATACCAGCCCCGTTACAGTCCCATACCAACCCTGTTACAGCCCCATACCAACCCTGTTACAGTCCCATACCAACCCCGTTACAGTCCCATACCAACCCTGTTACAGCCCCATACCAACCCTGTTACAGTCCCATACCAACCCCGTTACAGTCCCATACCAACCCTGTTACAGTCCCATACCAGCCCTGTTACAGTCCCATACCAGCCCTGTTACAGTCCCATACCAACCCTGTTACAGTCCCATACCAACCCTGTTACAGTCCCATATAAACCCTGATATAGTTCCATACCAACCCTGTTATAGTCCCATACCAGCCGTGTTACAGTCCCATACCAGCCTTGTTACAGTCCCATACCAGCCTTGTTACAGTCCCATACCAGCCTTGTTACAGGCCCATATCAGCCCTGTCATAGTCCCATACCAATCCTGTTATACTCCCATACCAACCCTGTTACAGTCCCATACCAACCCTGTTACAGTCCCATACCAACCCTGTTACAGTCCCATACCAACCCTGTTACAGTCCCATACCAACCCTGTTATAGTCCCATACCAACCCTGTTATACTCCCATACCAACCCTGTTACAGTCCCATACCAACCCTGTTATACTCCCATACCAACCCTGTTACAGTCCCATACCAACCCTGTTACAGTCCCATACCAACCCTGTTATACTCCCATACCAACCCTGTTACAGCCCCATACCAACCCTGTTATACTCCCATACCAACCCTGTTATAGTCCCATACCGGTTCTGTTATACTCCCATACCAACCCTGTTATAGTCCTATGCCAACCCTGTTATAGTCCCATGCCAGCTCTGTTATACTCCCTTACCAACCCTGTTTAGTGTGGCCAATGTATTCTCAGAGTTAATGAGCTCATTAACCAGTTCAATTGACTGTGATTATTTAAAAAAAATAGTAGTGGGCTGTCGACTTCAGCATCTGTACCGCCTTATATTATGGGGAAGGAGCTGGAGGTTGGCAGAATTGTGATGGCGTGGGATGGTAAGGAGTGGGTGAGGGGTCAGGAGGGTGATGGATGGGTGAAGGGGTGGAGGGTGAGGGGGTGGGTGGGTGATAGGTTGGGCCCAAACTATTTTATGTGCTCCCTCCCTGAAAACAGTGTTCGATTGGAATTGTGTTTGGGTTTGTGTTTGTTTGGTTTGTGTTTGGGTTTGTGCTTGGTTTTGTGTTTGGTTTGGGGTTGTGTTTGGGTTGTGTTTGTGTTTGGCTTGTGTTTGGGGTTGTGTTTGGGTTTGGGTTTAGGTTTGTGTTTGGTTTTGGGTTTGTGGTTGGGGTTATGTTTGGGTTTGTGTTTGGTTTGTGTTTAGATGTGTATGCGGGTTTGTGTTTGGTTTGTGTTTGGGGTTGTGTTTGGGGGTTGTGTTTGGGTTTGGGGTTGTGTTTGGGTTTGTATTTGGGTCTGGGTTTGTATTTGGGTTTGTGTTTGGGTTTGTGTTTGTGTTTTGCTTTGGGTTTGTGTTTTGACTTGTGTTTGGTTTTGGTTTGTATTTGGGTTTGTGTTTGGGTTTGTGTTTGGGTTTGGCTTTGGGTTTGTGTTTGGGGTTGTGTTTGGGTTTGTGTTTGGGGTTGTGTTTGTGTTTTGATTTGGGTTTGTGTTTGTGTTTGTATTTGGTTTGGGTTTGGTTTGTGTTTGTGTTTGGGGTTGTGTTTGTGTTTGGGGTTGTGTTTGTGTTTTTGATTTGGGTTTGTATTTGTGTTTGGCTTTGGATTTGTGTTTGTGTTTTGACTTGTGATTGTGTTTGGTTTGGGTTTGGGTTTGTATTTGGGTTTGTGTTTGGGTTTGCGTTTGGGGTTGTGTTTGGGTTTGTGTTTGGATTTGGGTTTGTGTTTGGTTTTGTGTTTGGGGTTGTGTTTGTGTTTGGTGTTGTGTTTGGTTTTGTGTTTGGGTTTGGGGTTGTGTTTGTGTTTGGGTTGGCTTTGTGTTTGGGGTTGTGTTTGTGTTTGTATTTGGGTCTGTGTTTGTGTTTTGGCTTGTGTTTGTGTTTGTTTTGGGTTTGTATTTGGGTTTGTGTTTGTGTTTGTGTTTGGTTTGGGTTTCTGTTCGGTTTGGGTTCAGATTTGGATTTGAGTTTGCGTTGACACTGTGCTGTAGAGGTGCTGTGTCCATTGTTTGAACTTGGCTAGATTAGATTGATAACGTTGAGATATTGTAGGGCTACCGAACCAAAGTGAAGCCGACCTCACCCCAATCCCCTCAGTCCATTGGGAGGGTCTGAATCCTCAAATACTAAACTTAAACAGCCTGATTCCACACAGGCTATTGACATGCAGTAGGTGAATTTATACAATTATATCTCAGCAATAGGATTATTTCACCTCAGAGATTGGTTACCGTTGAATTTATTTTCTACTCTTGTTTTTAAAATGTGCTTCAGGGTTTGACCTTTCTTGGCTGCCGGGAATGGTAGCCCAGTTGGGTGAGATAGGAACATTCTCTGATACTGTGGGAGAGGGAACGCAGACACGTTGCCAAGGACAGAATCCTCAGACATTGCTGGAAAATTTAAATTTCAACCTCCACCCACTTGTACTTTTCCTCAGTTGAAAAATGTGTCTAGGGACCTGGAATGTGAGATTTACTCGAGTGTGGGCGTTTAAAACCTTTGACAGAAACCAGATAGATTTCCCAGCTAATGGTCAGTCACTGGGAAAAGATTTGAAGGAAGGAGGGAGGGGAATGTATGAATGGTGGATATCGCCAAATCCAGAATAATCCCAGGCATCTGTATTTGTCATTAATAAAAGGCTTTGTGTGATACATTCCAGAGGAAGCAAATAGGAATGATGTGGGTGGTATTCAGATTAGTGAGATTTTATTTCTGTAAACCTCATAAACGATTCAGATGGACTTAACTCTAATTTAAACTTTTATGCAGAGCAGCTTGTGTGGACCGAGTCACACGTGCCGATCTCCAGGAGCACGTTACTTTAGGCAATATAATGTACTCCGCCTGTACTTCTGATGACAAACGCTGGTACACAGCAAGATCCCACAACGAACAAATTAGACTTGTTGATTCTTTTTTGTGGGAATGGTTGCGGGAGGAATTGTGAGCAGGACACTGAACATCTTCAAAGCGTGCTGCCAATTTACAGAGTAAGATCCCATCACAAGCTGATTGGATGAGTAATCAGTTGTACTTTTTCTGATGGATTTGCTGGAAGATGGAATGTTGTCCTGAACACCATGACTGCTCCCCTAATCTTCAAACCATTCCAAAAAATCTTCACTACGCACAGGAACAGACCCATGTGACTTTGTGTAACTTTTCATCCAAAATACAGCGGGCCGCATTCTCTGTTCGCCGATGCCACAATCGGGAAAGGCGATTCTGCGAAGAATCAGATCCGATGCCAAAATCGCGGCGGGTGCCGATTTGAATCCAAATCGCGATTCTCCATCACCTTGAATATGGCGTCAACGCATTTCACTCCGCACGTACAGTAGACACTGTTTACATATCATTCACAGGCCCAACCCGGTATTCTCCGGAATCTCCGCAATTCCCCGTTCCCGATGGGACAGGTTCCCGATGGCACGGGTCATTTGTGCTTTCCAACATTGGGAAACTGGCATGGTGGGTGCTGAGGGTGAGGGAGGGGGTACAGAAAGTGCCCAACATCACCATAGTTTGCAGTCAGTTGTACCGCTGGCCAGGGGGCTTTGGCCAGGGCTGGGGGTCAGGGGGTGGGGTGGGTGAGTAGCAGAGGGTAGCCAGGAGGTGGGCTGTGGGATCGGGGTGGACAAGCAGCCAGGCAGCTGCGCACGCCACTGGCTGCCCACTGTGAACTTAGTGCCACGGGTCGTAAAGGTGCCTCCCCCACCCCCCCCCCCCCCCCCCCCCCAAGCCACCCCCGCTGGGTGCCCTCTTGCCCCAGCCAACCCATCAGCTGTATGGGCACGCTCCAGCACAACCAGTGCCATCGTGTTGGCTGGGATGAGTGTGTGTGGGGAGTGTAATGTGTGTGTGAGGCTGGGATGAGTGTGTGTGCGGCAGCGATGAGTGTGTGTGGGGAGTGTAATGTGTGTGTGCGGCTGGGATGAGTGTGTGTGGGGAGTGTAATGTGTGTGTGCGGCTGGGATGAGTGTGTGTGGGGAGTGTAATGTGTGTGGGGCTGGGATGAGTGTGTGTGGGGAGTGTAATGTGTGTGTGTGGCTGGGATGAGTGTGTGTGGGGAGTGTAATGTGTGTGTGCGGCTGGGATGAGTGTGTGTGGGGAGTGTAATGTGTGTGTGCGGCTGGGATGAGTGTGTGTGGGGAGTGTAATGTGTGTGTGCGGCTGGGATGAGTGTGTGTGGGGAGTGTAATGTGTGTGTGCGGCTGGGATGAGTGTGTGTGAGGAGTGTAATGTGTGTGCGGCTGGGATGAGTGTGTGTGGGGTGTGTAATGTGTGTGTGAGGCTGGGATGAGTGTGGGTGGGGAGTGTAATGTGTGTGTGCGGCTGGGATGAGTGTGTGTGGGGAGTGTAATGAGTGTGTGCCGCTGGGATGAGTGTCTGTGGGGAGTGTAATGTGTGTGTGGCTGGGATGAGTGTGTGTGGGGAGTGTAATGTGTGTGTGAGGCTGGGATGAGTGTGTGTGGGGAGTGTAATGTGTGTGTGCGGCTGGGATGAGTGTGTGCGGGGTGTGTAATGTGTGTGTGCGGCTGGGATGAGTGTGTGTGGGGAGTGTAATGTGTGTGTGCGGCTGGGATGAGTGTGTGTGGGGAGTGTAATGTGTGTGTGTGGCTGGGATGAGTGTGTGTGGGGAGTGTAATGTGTGTGTGTGGCTGGGATGAGTGTGTGTGGTGAGTGTAATGTGTGTGTGGGGCTGTGATGAGTGTGTGTCGGGAGTGTAATGTGTGTATGCGGCTGGGATAAGTGTGTGTGGGGAGTGTAATGTGTGTGTGCGGCTGGGATGAGTGTGTGTGGGGAGTGTAATGTGTGTGTGCGGCTGGGATGAGTGTGTGTGGGGAGTGTAATGTGTGTGTGCGGCTGGGATGAGTGTGTGTGAGGAGTGTAATGTGTGTGCGGCTGGGATGAGTGTGTGTGGGGAGTGTAATGTGTGTGTGCGGCTGGGATGAGTGTGTGTGGGGAGTGTAATGTGTGTGTGCGGCTGGGATGAGTGTGTGTGGGGAGTGTAATGTGTGTGTGCGGCTGGGATGAGTGTGTGTGGGGAGTGTAATGTGTGTGCGGCTGGGATGAGTGTGTGTGGGGAGTGTAATGTGTGTGCGGCTGGGATGAGTGTGTGTGGGGAGTGCAGTGTGTGTGTGCGGCTGGGATGAGTGTGTGTGGGGAGTGTAATGTGTGTGTGCGGCTGGGATGAGTGTGTGTGAGGAGTGTAATGTGTGTGTGCGGCTGGGATGAGTGTGTGTGGGGAGTGTAATGTGTGTGTGCGGCTGGGATGAGTGTGTGTGGGGAGTGTAATATGTGTGTGTGGCTGGGATGAGTGTGTGTGGGGAGTGTAATGTGTGTGAGCGGCTGGGATGAGTGTGTGTGGGGAGTGTAATGTGTGTGTGCGGCTGGGATGAGTATGTGTGGGGAGTGTAATGTGTGTGTGTGGCTGGGATGAGTGTGTGTGGGGAGTGTAATGTGTGTGTGCGGCTGGGATGAGTGTGTGTGGGGGGTGTAATGTGTGTGTGCGGCTGGGATGAGTGTGTGTGGGGAGTGTAATGTGTGTGTGTGGCTGGGATGAGTGTGTGTGGGGAGTGTAATGTGTGTGTGTGGCTGGGATGAGTGTGTGTGGGGAGTGTAATGTGTGTGTGCGGCTGGGATGAGTGTGTGTGGGGAGTGTAATGTGTGTGTGCGGCTGGGATGAGTGTGTGTGGGGAGTGTAATGTGTGTGTGCGGCTGGGATGAGTGTGTGTGGGGAGTGTAATGTGTGTGCGGCTGGGATGAGTGTGTGTGGGGAGTGTAATGTGTGTGCGGCTGGGATGAGTGTGTGTGGGGAGTGTAATATGTGTGTGTGGCTGGGATGAGTGTGTGTGGGGAGTGTAATGTGTGTGAGCGGCTGGGATGAGTGTGTGTGGGGAGTGTAATGTGTGTGTGCGGCTGGGATGAGTGTGTGTGGGGAGTGTAATGTGTGTGTGTGGCTGGGATGAGTGTGTGTGGGGAGTGTAATGTGTGTGTGCGGGGCTGGGATGAGTGTGTGTGAGGAGTGTAATGTGTGTGTGCGGCTGGGATGAGTGTGTGTGGGGGGTGTAATGTGTGTGTGCGGCTGGGATGAGTGTGTGTGGGGAGTGTAATGTGTGTGTGTGGCTGGGATGAGTGTGTGTGGGGAGTGTAATGTGTGTGTGTGGCTGGGATGAGTGTGTGAGGGGAGTGTAATGTGTGTGTGCGGCTGGGATGAGTGTGTGTGGGGAGTGTAATATGTGTGTGCGGCTGGGATGAGTGTGTGTGGGGAGTGTAATGTGTGTGTGTGGCTGGGATGAGTGTGTGTGGGGAGTGTAATGTGTATGTGAGGCTGGGATGAGTGTGTGTGGGGAGTGTAATGTGTGTGTGCGGCTGGGATGAGTGTGTGTGGGGAGTGTAATGTGTATGTGCGGCTGGGATGAGTGTGTGTGGGGAGTGCAGTGTGTGTGTGGGGAGTGCAGTGTGTGTGGGGAGTGCAGTGTGTGTGGGGAGTGCAGTGTGTGTGGGGAGTGCAGTGTGTGTGGGGAGTGCAGTGTGTGTGGGGAGTGCAGTGTGTGTGGGGAGTGCAGTGTGTGTGGGGAGTGCAGTGTGTGTGGGGAGTGCAGTGTGTGTGTGTGGCTGGGATGAGTGTGTGTGGGGAGTGCAGTGTGTGTGGGGAGTGCAGTGTGTGTGTGGGGAGTGCAGTGTGTGTGGGGAGTGCAGTGTGTGTGGGGAGTGCAGTGTGTGGGGGGAGTGCAGTGTGTGTGGGGAGTGCAGTGTGAGTGGGGAGTGCAGTGTGTGTGGGGAGTGCAGTGTGTGTGGGGAGTGCAGTGTGTGTGGGGGGAGTGCAGTGTGTGTGGGGAGTGCAGTGTGTGCGGGGGGAGTGCAGTGTGTGTGGGGAGTGCAGTGTGTGCGGGGAGTGCAGTGTGTGGGGGGAGTGCAGTGTGTGCGGGGAGCGCAGTGTGTGGGGGGAGTGCAGTGTGTGTGGGGAGTGCAGTGTGTGTGGGGAGTGCAGTGTGTGTGGGGAGTGCAGTGTGTGCGGGGGGAGTGCAGTGTGTGTGGGGAGTGCAGTGTGTGTGGGGAGTGCAGTGTGTGTGGGGAGTGCAGTGTGTGGGGGGAGTGCAGTGTGTGTGGGGAGTGCAGTGTGTGTGGGGAGTGCAGTGTGTGTGGGGAGTGCAGTGTGTGCGGGGGGAGTGCAGTGTGTGTGGGGAGTGCAGTGTGTGTGGGGAGTGCAGTGTGTGTGGGGAGTGCAGTGTGTGTGGGGAGTGCAGTGTGCGGGGGGAGTGCAGTGTGTGTGGGAGTGCAGTGTGTGCGCGGGGAGTGCAGTGTGTGTGGGGAGTGCAGTGTGTGTGGGGAGTGCAGTGTGTGTGGGGAGTGCAGTGTGTGTGGGGAGTGCAGTGTGTGTGGGGAGTGAAGTTTGTGTGGGGAGTGCAGTGTGTGTGGGGAGTGCAGTGTGTGTGGGGAGTGCAGTGTGTGTGGGGAGTGAAGTGTGTGTGGGGAGTGCAGTGTGTGTGGGGAGTGCAGTGTGTGTGGGGAGTGCAGTGTGTGTGGGGAGTGCAGTGTGTGTGGGGAGTGCAGTGTGTGGGGGGAGTGCAGTGTGTGTGGGGGGAGTGCAGTGTGTGGGGAGAGTGCAGTGTGTGTGGGGAGTGCAGTGTGTGTGTGGGGAGTGCAGTGTGTGTGGGGAGTGCAGTGTGTGTGGGGAGTGCAGTGTGTGTGGGGAGTGCAGTGTGCGTGGGGAGTGTAGTGTGTGTGGGGAGTGCAGTGTGTGTGGGGAGTGCAGTGTGCGTGGGGAGTGTAGTGTGTGTGGGGAGTGCAGTGTGTGTGGGGAGTGCAGTGTGTGTGTGGGGAGTGCAGTGTGTGTGTGGGGAGTGCAGTGTGTGTGTGGGGAGTGCAGTGTGTGTGGGGAGTGCAGTGTGTGTGGGGAGTGCAGTGTGTGTGGGGAGTGCAGTGTGTGTGGGGAGTGCAGTGTGCGTGGGGAGTGTAGTGTGCGTGGGGAGTGCAGTGTGTGTGGGGAGTGCAGTGTGTGTGGGGAGTGCAGTGTGTGTGGGGAGTGCAGTGTGTGTGGGGAGTGCAGTGTGTGTGGGGAGTGCAGTGTGTGTGGGGAGTGCAGTGTGTGTGGGGAGTGCAGTGTGTGTGCAGCTGCAGCTTGTCAGCCTCCCGGGTGTCAATCACGGACCCGGAGAATCCGGCTGCGTTTCTCATTGGAATGGATTGTGTTCCACGTGGCGCTGTGCTAGCCCATTAACGGTAGCAGATTCGGCCCAGGTGCGGCGCCGGTTTTTCTGTCGGAAAAGTCCACGGATTCTCCATTGGCGTCAACCCTCAGGGCAGGATTCTCCGATTTTGCAGCTAAATGCTGGTGTCGGCATGGGAACTGTGGCGTTTTACGTCTCCAGAATCGGTGCCTCACCGATCCTGCGAGCGGGTAAGGGGCTTGCTGCCACGCCAGGGAAAACTCCCGGCTCCCAGGACAACAATGGCTGGAGAATGGCCGGGCCTTGCATGCACACACCGAGAACCTGCAGCTGTCGCACCGTACAACATGGCGGCCGCCATGCGCAGACACGATCTGACCCTCTGACAGTGCGGCACTCCCTCAGTACTGACCCTCTGACAGTGCGGCACTCCCTCAGTACTGACCCTCTGACAGTGCAGCACTCCCTCAGTACTGACCCTCTGACAGTGCAGCACTCCCTCAGTACTGACCCTCTGACAGTGCAGCACTCCCTCAGTACTGACCCTCTGACAGTGCGGCACTCCCTCAGTACTGACCCTCTGACAGTGCGGCACTCCCTCAGTACTGACCCTCTGACAGTGCGGCACTCCCTCAGTACTGACCCTCTGACAGTGCAGCACTCCCTCAGTACTGACCCTCTGACAGTGCGGCACTCCCTCAGTACTGACCCTCTGACAGTGCGGCACTCCCTCAGTACTGACCCTCTGACAGTGCGGCACTCCCTCAGTACTGACCCTCTGACAGTGCAGCACTCCCTCAGTACTGACCCTCTGACAGTGCGGCACTCCCTCAGTACTGACCCTCTGACAGTGCAGCACTCCCTCAGTACTGACCCTCTGACAGTGCGGCACTCCCTCAGTACTGACCCTCTGACAGTGCAGCACTCCCTCAGTACTGACCCTCTGACAGTGCGGCACTCCCTCAGTACTGACCCTCTGACAGTGCAGCACTCCCTCAGTACTGACGCTCTGACAGTGCAGCACTCCCTCAGTACTGACCCTCTGACAGTGCAGCACTCCCTCAGTACTGACCCTCTGACAGTGCGGCACTCCCTCAGTACTGACCCTCTGACAGTGCAGCACTCCCTCAGTACTGACCCTCTGACAGTGCGGCACTCCCTCAGTACTGACCCTCTGACAGTGCGGCACTCCCTCAGTACTGACCCTCTGACAGTGCGGCACTCCCTCAGTACTGACCCTCTGACAGTGCAGCACTCCCTCAGTACTGACCCTCTGACAGTGCAGCACTCCCTCAGTACTGACCCTCTGACAGTGCGGCACTCCCTCAGTATTGACCCTCTGACAGTGCGGCACTCCCTCAGTACTGACCCTCTGACAGTGCAGCACTCCCTCAGTACTGACCCTCTGACCTCCCTCAGTACTGACCCTCTGACAGTGCGGCACTCCCTCAGTACTGACTCTCTGACAGTGCGGCACTCCCTCAGTACTGACCCTCTGACAGTGCAGCACTCCCTCAGTACTGACCCTCTGACAGTGCGGCACTCCCTCAGTACTGACCCTCTGACAGTGCAGCACTCCCTCAGCACTGACCCTCTGACAGTGCGGCACTCCCTCAGTACTGACCCTCTGACAGTGCAGCACTCCCTCAGTACTGACCCTCTGACAGTGCAGCACTCCCTCAGTACTGACCCTCCGACAGTGCGGCACTCCCTCAGTTCTGTTGTTAAAGTCTCTTTGCCGAATGTTTCCTTATCTTACGCCCGTTGACAGTTGAACATCCGGGTTTTACCTGCAGCTGTTGGTAGGACACCAATCCTCACATTACCAATGTGGTTGTGCCATGAAAATGGGCCGTGTGTGTCTGAGGCTTGTGGGGATTCGGACAGTGCGTCTGCTTTGTAACTGGGCCGAGCTGGTGGTGTTGGATAATGTTACAAATTGTTTCAGGGTGACGAACAAAACTGTGCACCTTGGCTCCCAAACAGCGACGGTAACTGTGCCTCTGTGTAAAGTGTGATCCAAATTCACACTGACTGAGAGAATGGACTTCTCCAGAGGATGTTTGCATTGTTAAATGATCTGAGTGTGTGTGTGTCAGCGAGCTGCTTCCTCTGTCAGATCGTTAAAAGATCAGCCGGATTTTTAATAACAGATGAGCTACCAGACACAGATGTTTAATTTGTATTTCACTCCATTTTAGTCATTGAGACAATTCACATGTTGGGCTCCTGGTTCCGGAATCCTGAAGGAAATGGCCATTCCTCATCTGGGAATTTGCGAATGGGTCACAACAACAGCAGCCTTCATTTACGTAGTGCCTTTGACCCAATCAATAATGTCCCAGGTGACGAGCTTTTAGCCACAATCTGTCATTGAGGAGAGGTGGGCAGGTGACCAATAGCTTGACCAAAGAGGTTGGTTTGAGGAGCATCGTGGGGCAGAGGGTCTGAGAGATCTGGAGAGGGTTTTCCAGACCTTAGGGAACAATTAAAATCAGGGATGCACGAGGCCAGAATTGGAGAAATATCGATGGTTTCTAGGATGAGAAGTACTTTGAGTTAGATTTAGATTAAGATTTATTGTCATGTGTACCAAGGTACAATGAAAATTATTATTGTGCGTAAACCCCAGGCAGATCTTTCCATACATAAAAGTACATAGGCGACCGATAAATACACAATGTAAATACATAGACACAGACATCGAGTGAAGCATACAGGATTGCAGTACTACCCAGTAGAGAAGATGTGTGAAGAGATCAAATCAGTCCATACAAGGGTCATTCAGGAGTCTGGCAACAGTGGGGAAGAAGCTGTTTTTGAGTCTGTTCGTGTGTGTTCTCAGACTTCTGTATCTCCTGCCCGATGGAAGAAGTTGGAAGAGTGAGTAAGCCGGGTGGGAGGGATCCTTGATTATGCTGCCCGCTTTCCCCCGGCAGCGGGAGGTGTAGATGGAATCAATGGATGGGAGGCAGGTTTGTGTGATGGACTGGGCTGTGTTCACGATTCTGAAGTTTCTTGCGGTCCTGGGCCGAGCAGTTGCCATACCAGGCTGTGATGCAGCCAGATAGGATGCTTTCTTTTTCTTTTTTAAAATATTTTTATTCTCCTCCTTTTTCACATTTTCTCCCAAATTCCTACCCACCAACAATAAACAATAATCAGTAACAAATATGTCAAACCCCATATCAATAACAACAATCCCATCCACCCACCAAACCCCAAATATCAGCCCGCATGTTCACACAAACAAATGACAAAAAGGAATCAGGGATTACCCATAGCCATCTTCAATATACACAGCCCCCACCCCCCCACCCCCCTACCCCCCTCCTCCTCCACCCCCCCCAACTAATGTTCGATGTTATCCAGTTCTTGAAAGTGCGTAATAAATAGTGCCCATGATTGTAGAACCCCTCCGAGCTTCCCCTCAGTTCAAACTTAACCTTCTCTTTTTAAAAAAATAATTTTTATTGAAATTTTGACAAAATATAAACATCTCAACTCTATTAACAAAACAACCGCGGTAACACCCCAAGAACAATTCCCACCCAACTTCAAAAGCAACTACAAACAAAAGGAAAAAAAACAAAAGAACACCCAACAACAAAAGGGAAAGAGATAACACCCACCACATCCCACAGACCCATGTACACGGTTCTCCCTCCCCCAGATCCAAACCCACCCTCCCTCCCTCCCTCCCCCCTCCCTCTCTCCCCCCTCCCTCCCCCAGATCCAAACCCCCCCCTCCCTCCCTCCCCCCCTCCCTCTCTCCCCCCCTCCCTCCCCCCGATCCAAACCCCCCCCCCCCGGTTGCTGCCGGCCTATTTCCCTACCGTTCTGCCAGGAAGTCCAGGAAAGGCTGCCACCGCCTAAAGAACCCTTGTACTGATCCCCTCAGGGCAAATTTCACTCTCTCCAATCTGATGAACCCGCCATATCATTGATCCAGGCCTCCACGCTTGGGGGCCTCGCACCCTTCCATTGGAGCAAGATCCTCCGCCGGGCTACTAGGGACGCAAAGGCCAGAACACCGGCCTCTTTCGCCTCCTGCACTCCCGGCTCCACTGCAACCCCAAATATTGCAAGTCCCCAGCCTGGCTTGACCCTGGATCCCACCACCCTCGACACCGTCCTTGCTACCCCCTTCCAAAACTCCCCCAGCGCTGGGCACGCCCAAAACATATGGGCGTGGTTCGCTGGGCTCCCCGAGCACCTAGCACACCTGTCCTCGCCCCTGAAAAACCTACTCATCCTTGTCCCAGTCATGTGGGCCCTATGCAGCACCTTGAACTGTATGAGGCTAAGCCTCGCACAGGAAGAGGAGGAATTCACTCTCTCCAGGGCATCCGCCCACGTCCCCTCCTCAATCTCCTCACCCAGCTCCTCTTCTCATTTACCCTTCAGTTCCTCCACCGAGGCCTCGTCTACCTCCTGCATTACCCGGTATATGTCCGAAATCCTCCCTCCTCCAACCCACACACCCGAGAACACCCTATCCCGCACCCCTCGTGGGGGCAGCAAGGGGAACCCCTCCACCTGCTGCCTGGCAAACGCCCTAACCTGGATGTACCTAAACATGTTCCCCGGGGGGAGCCCAAACTTCCCCTCTAACTCCCCCAAGCTCGCGAACCTCCCCTCCACAAACAGGTCCCTCAACCTCCTAACCCCTGCCCTGTGCCAGCCCAGAAATCCGCCATCAATGCTCCCAGGGACAAATTGATGGTTCCCCCGTATCGGGGCCTTCATCGAGCCCCCCACTTCTCCCCTGTGCCGTCTCCATTGCCCCCAAATTTTGAGGGTAGCCGCCACCACCGGGCTCGTGGTATACCTCGTTGGAGGGAGCGGCAACGGCGCCGTTACCAGCGCCTCCAGGCTCGTGCCCACACATGACGCCGCCTCCATCCTCTTCCATGCTGCCCCTTCCCCGTCCATTACCCACTTACGCACCATCGCTGCGTTGGCAGCCCAATAGTACCCACAGAGGTTGGGCAACGCCAGCCCCCCCCATCTCTGCCTCGTTCCAGGAACACTCTTCTCACCCTCGGAGTCCCATGCGCCCACACAAATCCCGTGATACTCCTGTTGACCCTCCTAAAAAAGGCCTTCGGGATAAGGATAGGGAGGCACTGGAACAGGAACAAAAACCTCGGGAGCACCGTCATCTTAACGGACTGAACCCTCCCGCCAGTGACAGCGGTAACATATCCCACCTCTTAAACTCCTCCTCCATCTGCTCCACCAATCTTGTGAGGTTGAGCTAGTGCAGGGCCCCCCAGCTCCCCGCCACCTGGACCCCTAGGTACCTGAAGCTCTTCCCTGCCTGCTTCAATGGGAGCCTACCAATCCCCTCCTCTTGATCCCCCGGATGTACCACAAACACCTCGCTCTTGCCCAGGTTCAGCTTATACCCCGAGAAACCCCCGAATTCCCCAAGGATCCTCATCACCTCCGGCATCCCCCCCACCGGGTCCGCCACATACAGCAACAGGTCGTCCGCGTACAGCGACACTCGATGCTCCTCCCCACCCCGCACCAGGCCCCTCCAGTTCTCTGACTCCCTCAATGCCATGGCCTGGGGTTCAATTGCCAACGCGAAGAGCAAGGGGGACAGGGGGCACCCCTGTCTCGTCCCCCGGTATAGCCAAAAGTACTCCGACCTCCTCCTATTTGTGGCTACACTCGTCATCGGGGCCTCGTAGAGCAGCCTCACCCACCGGATGAACCCCTCCCCAAACCCAAACCTCTCCAACACCTCCCACAGATACTCCCACTCAACCCTATCAAAGGCCTTCTCCGCATCTAATGCCACCACTATCTCCACCTCCCCTTCCATAGCCAGCATCATAATGACATTGAGGAGCCTTCGTATATTAGTATTCAACTGCCTTCCCTTCACAAACCCCGTCTGGTCCTCATGAATGACCCCGGGCACGCAATCCTCTATTCTAGTGGCCAGGATCTTTGCCAGCAGCTTAGCGTCGGCGTTCAGCAGCGAAATCGGCCTATATGACCCGCACTGCAGAGGGTCCTTGTCCCGCTTCAGGATCAAGGAAATCAGCGCCCGTGACATAGTTGGGGGCCAAGCCACCCCCTCCCTTGCCTCGTTAAAGGTCCGGACCAACAGGGGGCCCAACAGGTCCAAATACCTTTTATAGAATTCAGCCGGAAACCCGTCCGGCCCCGGCGCCTTCCCCGACTGCATGCTCCCTATCCCTTTGACCACCTCCTCCAGCTCGATCGGCGCCCCTAGTCCCTCCACCTGCTCCTCCTCCACCCTCGGGAATCGCAGCTTGTCCAAGAAGCGCCCCATTCCACCCCCCTCCACCGGGGGTTCCAACCGGTACAGTTCCCCATAGAAGTCTCTGAAGACCCCATTAACATTTACTCCCCTCCGCACCACCTTCCCAGCCTTATCCGTCACTACCCCAATCTCCCTGGCCGCGTCCCGCTTCCGGAGCTGGTGTGCCAGCATCCTGCTCGCCTTCTCCCCATATTCATACACCGCCCCCTGTGCTTTCCTCCACTGAGCTTCCGCCTTTCTGGTAGTCAATAGGTCAAATCTGGCCTGAAGGCTACGCCTCTCCCCCAGCAATCCCTCCTCCGGAGCCTCCGCATATCTCCTATCCACCCTCACCATCTCCCCTATCAGTCTCTCCCTCTCCCTCTGCTCTCCCCTCTCCCTATGGGTTCGGATGGAAATCAACTCCCCTCTAATCACCGCCTTCAATGCCTCCCAGACCGTCCCCACTCGGACCTCCCCGTTATTGTTGGCCACAAGGTACCTCTCGATACACCCCCGGACCCTCCCGGCCACCTCCTCGTCCGCCAGCAGCCCCACCTCCAAGCGCCAGAGCGGACGCTGGTCCCTCTCCTCCCCCAGCCCGAGGTCCACCCAGTGCGGGGCATGATCCGAAATGGCAATGGCGGAGTATTCCACTTCCTCCACCCTCGAAACCAGCCCCCTGCTCAGGACAAAAAAATCAATCCTCGAGTAGGCCTTATGTACGTGGGAGAAAAACGAGTATTCCTGGCCCTTGGCCTCGCAAACCTCCAGGGGTCCACCCCCCCCCATCTGATCCATAAATCCCCTCAGCACCTTAGCCGCCGCCGGCCTCCTACCCGTCCGGGACTTGGATCGATCCAATGGGGGATCCAGCACCGTGTTGAAGTCCCCCCCCCATGATCAGGCCCCCACCTCCAGGTCCGGAATGCGGCCCAACATGCGCCGCATAAACCCCGCATCGTCCCGGTTTGGGGCGTAAACATTCACCAACACCACCCGCTCCCCCTGCAGCTTGCCACTCACCATCACATATCTCCCGCCACTGTCAGCCACCACTTTCAACGCCTCAAACGACACCCTCTTTCCCACCAGGATCGCCACCCCCTTACTCTTCTCATCCAGCCCTGAGTGAAATACTTGGCCCACCCACCCCTTCCTCAGCCGAACCTGGTCCACCACTCTCAGGTGTGTCTCCTGGAGCATGGCCACATCCGCCTTCAGCCCCTTCAGGTACGCAAACACCCGGGCCCGTTTGACCGGCCCATTCAGCCCCCTCACATTCCAGGTTATCAGCCGGATCTGAGGGCTCCCTGCCCCCCTCCCCTGCCGATTAGCCATACCCCATCCCTTGCCCACCCCCGGCCAGCGTCCCCCGCTCTGCCAGTTTCCCACGGCGGCAACTCCCCCCCTCCAGCATCCCCTGCGTCCTCCAGCTCCTTCCTGACCGTTTCAGCAGCAACCCGGTACCCCCCCCACCCCCCCCCCCCCCTCCCCCCCCCCCCCCCCCCCCCCCCCCCCCCCCAGGCTAGGACCTGAATGCGGCCCATTCAGCCCCCTCACATTCTAGGACCCCTCCTAGCCCCACCATCAGGGGTGCCAACTTATCCTTACATTTTTTTATAATATTCCACCGGAAACCCATCCGGCCCTGTCTCCTTCCCCGACTGCATCCTCCCAATCGTGTCTTTTATCTCCTGCTCCAGTATTGCTCCTTCTAATGTAGCCTCGTCTCCCTCCCCTAGCCTCGGGTACTCCAACCCATCCAGAAATTCCTGCATCTCACGGTCTCCCCCGGGTGGCTCTGACCTGTACAACCTCTCGTAGAATTCCTCAAAAACCTTGTTAATCAGCTCCAGAGCCACCACCAACTTCCCGGCCCTATCCCTTACCTGAAGAATTTCCCTTGCTGCTGCCTCCCTCCGGAGCTGACCTGCTGACATACGCCCCGCCTTGTCTCCATGTTCATAAACTGCACCCCTCGCTCGCCTCAGTTGGCGCACCGCCTTCCTGGTGGTCAGTCGATCGAAGCTCGCCTGTAGTTCCTTCCTCTTTCCCAGCATCGCTGGGTCCCCCTCCTCTGCATAACTCCTATCTGCCTCCAACATCTCATCTATTAGCCTCTACCGCTCCAACCTCTCCTCTTTGTCCACCCTGGCCTTGAACGAAATTACCTCACCACTCACCACCACCTTCGACACCTCCTCACCCATACAGTTGAAACTTACATATTCCTTAATTACCTTTTCAATTTTTTCACAGAATACTTGGTTCCCCAAAAGCCCCACATCCAGTTTCCACCCTAGCCTCTGCACTACCCCCATCTCCAGCACCATATCCACCCAATGTGGCGCGTGATCTGACACAGCAATTGTAGAGTATTCCGACCCCTTGACTCCAGCCAGCAAAGCCTTTCCCACCACAAAAAAGTCGATCCGCGAGTATACCAAATGGACTGCTGAGAAAAACGAGTACTCCCGTTCCCCTGGATGCAGGAACCTCCAAGGGTCCACCCCCCCCCCCCCCCCCATTAGCCCAGCCAGCGCCTTCGCCCCCCACCTGATGGGACCAGCGAGCGCGGCCGTGATCTGTCCAACCGTGGCTCCTGCACCAGGTTCCAGTCCCCCCCCACAATCAGCTTGCGTGTCTCCAAGTCAGGAATGGCTCCAAACACCTTCCTCGCAAATCCCGCATCGTCCCAGTTGGGACCGTATACACTTACCAGCGCCACTAATCTCCCCTCCAGCGCCCCGGCCACAATCACATATCTACCCCCCTGATCTGCCACTACCTTCTCCGTCTGGAAGCGTACTCTTTTGCTGACCAACACCGCTACCCCTCGAGCCCTTCCATCAAATCCAGAGTGAAACACTTGGCTAACCCAACCCTTTTTAAGTCTCACCTGGTCCTTCACCCTCAAGTGAGTCTCCTGCAGCATTGCCACATCGGCTTTCAAACTTTTAAGATGCGCAAGCAGCCTTGACTGGACCTCCTAACCCTCTCACGTTCCACGTGACTATCCTTACTGGGAGTCTCTCACCCTCTGTCCCTTCGGGCAAGCCCACAATTCTCAAAATGTGCCGTCTTGAGCGGTTTTCCAAGTCTTCAAGCTTTGCTCGGAGTCCTGTGTTAACCTCCAGCACCCTCCGCAACTCATCCCCCATCGAGGTGACCTGGTCATTGTGTCGTGACACGGCTTCCTCCACTTCCTTCATCTTCTTGCCCAGCTCTCTCACCTCGGCTGATGCCTTTGCCACCGCCACCCTCACCGGGGCGATTGCCTCCTCCACCAGTGACTGCAATGCGGCCGCCGTCTCCTTCCTCAAGGCCTCCATGTGCCTCGCAAACTGTTTTTCCAGCTCCACCGCCATCACCTCGGTCATCTTCTCCACCGTAAATAGTGCGGCCCCACCTTGCAGTTCGGCTTCCGCCATCCTGTCAACACTTCTATTCGCCTTCTCCTTCAGCGGCGAACCCGCGTTCCCTCCTTCCTTCCACGCTGCTTTTCGCATCCTTTAGCGGCTTATTGTTTTTTACTTTCTTTCTCTTCTCCTCTCTCCCCTCCACCCTCCTGTCCTTCATCAATCTGAATTATTCTTTTGGAAAAAAAAGGGGCGGAGGAAAAAAAAACTTTCACCAAACTTCCTTAAATGTTCTTTCTTTCTCCTCTGGATTCACCCGGAGCTCCCCTGGGACCAGGCTTCAGCCTCCTTCCTTCCTCCTCGGTGGGAGCCATCCGATGGGGGACATCCCACCTACATGGTGTCCTGGCCTCGGGCCGGCCTCCTTGGCCTCCTTGTAGCTCCGCCCCCGCTGCTCTGGCCCCGACACCGCACTGGACCCAGTGCCTCAGCCCCCGCTGCTCTGGCCCCGACGCCGCACTGGACCCAGTGCCTCAGCCCCCGCTGCTCTGGCCCCGACGCCGCACTGGACCCAGTGCCTCAGCCCCCGCTGCTCTGGCCCCGACGCCGCACTGGACCCAGTGCCTCAGCCCCCGCTGCTCTGGCCCCGACACCGCACTGGACCCAGTGCCTCAGCCCCCGCTGCTCTGGCCCTGACGCCGCACTGGACCCAGTGCCTCAGCCCCCGCTGCTCTGGCCCTGATGCCACACTGGATCCAGTGCCTCAGCCCCCGCTGCTCTGGCCCCGACACCGCACTGGACCCAGTGCCTCAGCCCCCGCTGCTCTGGCCCTGACGCCGCACTGGATCCAGCGCCTCCGCCCCCGCTGCTCTGGCCCTGACGCCGCACTGGACCCAGTGCCTCAGCCCCCTCTGCTCTGGCCCCGCGCCGCACTGGACCCAGTGCCTCAGCCCCCGCTGCTCTGGCCCTGATGCCACACTGGATCCAGTGCCTCAGCCCCCGCTGCTCTGGCCCTGACGCCGCACTGGACCCAGTGCCTCAGCCCCCGCTGCTCTGGCCCCGCGCCGCACTGGACCCAGTGCCTCAGCCCCCGCTGCTCTGGCCCTGATGCCACACTGGATCCAGTGCCTCAGCCCCCGCTGCTCTGGCCCTGACGCCGCACTGGACCCAGTGCCTCAGCCCCCGCTGCCCGACACCCGCGTGAGGTTCTTCACCGGTTTTTAAACCCTCCCCACTGGCTGCTCCCAACGGCCCTAAAGGCCGACGATGGTCGGGGGGATCCGTGAAGACTCGGGGATTTCCCTCAAATCGCCGCGACTCGTGGCTACCGGCGGGAGGTCTTCTTGCTGCGGCCGCCCCTGCTCGCCCACGCCACCGGACGTCCTCAGTTAGGATGTTTTCTATGGTGCATCTGTAAAAGTTGGTCGGAGTCAGTGTGGACATGCCGAATTTCCTTAGTTTCCTGAGGAACTATAGACGCTATTGTGCTTCCTCAGTCATAGCGTCGACGTGGGTGGGTCAGGACAAATTGTTGGTAATGTGCACACCTAGGAATGTGAAGCTGCCGCCTATCCCCTCCTCAGGTCCACTGACAGAGTCACTTTGCTTCCTTTTAAAAAACATTTCCAAATAATGGGAGATTCCGTGAGGCCAATCCACCTACTCTGCACACCTTTCGGTAGCTCACTGTGATTGTTGTTCACTGAGAATACCCTTCACTGAGAATACCCTTCACTGAGAATACCGCTCACTGAGAATACCCTTCACTGAGAATACCCTTCACTGAGAATACCCTTCAGTGAGAATACCGTTCACTGAGAATACCATTCACTGAGAATACCGTTCAGTGAGAATACCGTTTACTGAGAATACGGTTCACTGAGAATACCGTTCACTGAGAATACCCTTCATTGAGAATACCGTTCACTGAGAATACCGTTCACTGAGAATACCATTCACTGAGAATACCGTTCAGTGAGAATACCCTTCACTGAGAATACCGTTCACTGAGAATACCGTTCACTGAGAATACCGTTCAGTGAGAATACCCTTCACTGAGAATACCCTTCACTGAGAATACCGTTCACTGAGAATACCGTTCACTGAGAATACCGTTCAGTGAGAATACCCTTCACTGAGAATACCGTTCACTGAGAATACCCTTCACTGAGAATACCGTTCACTGAGAATACCGTTCACTGAGAATACCGTTCAGCGAGAATACTGTTCACTGAGAATACCCTTCACTGAGAATACCGTTCACTGAGAATACCGTTCACTGAGAAAACCGTTCACTGAGAATACCCTTCACTGAGAATACCGCTCACTGAGAATACCGTTCACTGAGAATACCCTTCACTGAGAATACCGCTCACTGAGAATACCGTTCACTGAGAATACCGCTCACTGAGAATACCGTTCACTGAGAATACCGCTCACTGAGAATACCGTTCACTGAGAATACCGTTCACTGAGAATACCGTTCACTGAGAATACCCTTCACTGAGAATACCGCTCACTGAGAATACCGTTCAGTGAGAATACCCTTCACTGAGAATACCCTTCACTGAGAATACCGCTCACTGAGAATACCCTTCACTGAGAATACCCTTCACTGAGAATACCCTTCAGTGAGAATACCATTCACTGAGAATACCCTTCGCTGAGAATACCGTTCAGTGAGAATACCGTTCACTGAGAATACCATTCACTGAGAATACCGTTCAGTGAGAATACCGTTTACTGAGAATACGGTTCACTGAGAATACCGTTCACTGAGAATACCCTTCATTGAGAATACCGTTCACTGAGAATACCGTTCACTGAGAATACCGTTCACTGAGAATACCGTTCACTGAGAATACCGTTCACTGAGAATACCGTTCAGTGAGAATACCGTTCACTGAGAATACCCTTCACTGAGAATACCATTCACTGAGAATACCGTTCACTGAGAATACCGTTCACTGAGAATACCGTTCAGTGAGAATACCCTTCACTGAGAATACCGTTCACTGAGAATACCCTTCACTGAGAATACCGTTCACTGAGAATACCGTTCACTGAGAATACCGTTCAGCGAGAATACTGTTCACTGAGAATACCCTTCACTGAGAATACCGTTCACTGAGAATACCGTTCACTGAGAAAACCGTTCACTGAGAATACCCTTCACTGAGAATACCATTCACTGAGCATACCGCTCACTGAGAATACCGTTCACTGAGAATACCGCTCACTGAGAATACCGTTCACTGAGAATACCCTTCACTGAGCATACCGCTCACTGAGAATACCGTTCACTGAGAATACCGCTCACTGAGAATACCGTTCACTGAGAATACCGCTCACTGAGAATACCGCTCACTGAGAATACCGCTCACTGAGAATACCGTTCACTGAGAATACCGTTCACTGAGAATACCCTTCACTGAGAATACCCTTCACTGAGAATACCGTTCAGTGAGAATACCGCTCACTGAGAATACCCTTCACTGAGAATACCGCTCACTGAGAATACCCTTCACTGAGAATACCGTTCACTGAGAATACCGTTCACTGAGAATACCGTTCACTGAGAATACCGCTCAGTGAGAATACCGCTCACTGAGGATACCGTTCACTGAGGACACCGTTCAGTGAGAATACCGTTCAGTGAGAATACCGTTCACTGAGAATACCGCTCACTGAGAATACCGCTCACTGAGAATACCGTTCACTGAGAATACCGCTCACTGAGAATACCGTTCACTGAGAATACCGCTCACTGAGAATACCGCTCACTGAGAATACCCTTCACTGAGAATACCCTTCACTGAGAATACCGCTCACTGAGAATACCGTTCACTGAGAATACCGCTCACTGAGAATACCGCTCACTGAGAATACCGTTCACTGAGAATACCGCTCACTGAGAATACCGCTCACTGAGAATACCGTTCACTGAGAATACCGTTCACTGAGAATACCGTTCACTGAGAATACCGCTCACTGAGAGTACAGTTCACTGAGAATACCGTTCACTGAGAATACCGTTCACTGAGAATACCGTTCACTGAGAATACCGCTCACTGAGAATACCCTTCACTGAGAATACCGTTCACTGAGAATACCGCTCACTGAGAATACTGTTCACAGTGTCTGTTTATGTGGTTTGGTCATGTCTCAGTAATTGCGTCTGTTATTGGAATAGTTAATATGATCTTCACAAGAAGAGATGGAAATGTAATTTGTCGGCCGTGGGGCAGATGGAACTTTCTCAATGTTTAAAATCTCCGATTTGTACATTTTGTTCATCCGCACACACTGCACAGTTCAAATCTGAAATTTATGACTGAATGCACATTCCTGATGGTCAAGCAGCTGTTGGATGTTCAGTTGAAGCCAGCAGAGGAGCTGAAAACATGGGAACACATTTCCCATCCGAATCCCTGCGGCTGTAATCCGAAATGTAGGAACCTTGGCAAACCGATCATCTGGATCTACCTCCGAACAACATCAGCAGTAATGTGGGAAATGAATTGGGATTGGGATTTGCTGATGAAATGCCCATTAGCAGCCTGTGATATCAGAGGTACTGAGATCGATGGGATCAGGTCCAGGTACCTCCAGAGCCCTCAATGGGAGACAATTCATGCACTGTTGCCTTGGCAACTTGACAGCCGAGAGTACACAGCCATTGCGTGTACACCCCAGAGTGAGAATGTGTACCAGAATGAAAGGGGGCTCTGAGAGAAGGGGGGGGGGGAGCTCAGAGAGAGGGGGGCTCAGAGGGAGGGGGGGCTCAGAGAGAGGAGAGGGGGGGCTCAGAGAGAGAGGGACTCAGAGAGAGAGGGGCTCAGAGGGAGGGGAGGGGCTCTGAGAGAGGGGGGCTCAGAGAGAGGAGAGAGGGGGCTCAGAGAGAGGGGGGCTCAGAGAGAGAGGGGTCTCAGAGGGAGGGGAGGGAGGGGCTCTGAGAGAGGGGTCTCAGAGGGAGGGGAGGTGGAGCTCCGAGAGAGGGGGGCTCAGAGAGATGGGGTGCTCAGAGAGAGGAGAGGGGGGGCTCAGAGAGAGGGGGCTCAGAGAGAGAGGGGTGCTCAGTGAGAGGAGAGGGGGGCTCAGAGAGAGGGGGGCTCAGAGAGAGAGGGGTCTCAGAGGGAGGGGAGGGAGGGGCTCCAAGAGAGGGGGGCTCAGAGAGAGAGGGGTCTCAGAGTGAGGGGAGGGAGGGGCTCCGAGAGAGGGGGGCTCAGAGAGAGAGAGGGGTCTCAGGGGGAGGGGAGTGAGGGGCTCCGAGAGAGGGGTCTCAGAGAGAGAGGGGTCTCAGAGGGAGGGGGAGGGAGGGGCTCCGAGAGAAGGGTGCTCAAAGGGAGGGGAGGTGGAGCTCCGAGAGAGGGGGGCTCCGAGAGAGGAGGGCTCAGAGGGAGGGGGGCTCAGAGGGAGGGGAGGGGGCATTTGTTTGAAATGGTTTTTATGGATTTTGATTTAGAAAGTGTGACGGCCGGTCAGGCACTGGGGGTGGTCAGTAGAAGTCCAGCGTTCCCGCTGTTGATAACCCTCGCTGAGCTCTGCCCAATCCCCGGCTGCTTTATTTACTCTGTTTCTGCTGCTTCCAGCTGTTGGGCACTAAAACCAAACTGCAGGAGCCACACGGATTGGCACCTGCCCAGGAACTGCAGGAGGCACACGGATTGGCACCTGCCCAGGAACTGCAGGAGGCACACGGATTGGCACCTGCCCAGGAACTGCAGGAGGCACACGGACTGGCACCTGCCCAGGAACTGCAGGATGCACACGGACTGGCACCTGCCCAGGAACTGCAGGAGGCACACGGACTGGCACCTGCCCAGGAACTGCAGGAGGCACACGGACTGGCACCTGCCCAGGAACTGCAGGAGGCACATGGACTGGCACCTGCCCAGGAACCGCAGGAGGCACACGGACTGGCACCTGCCCAGGAACTGCAGGAGGCACACGGACTGGCACCTGCCCAGGAACTGCAGGATGCACACGGACTGGCACCTGCCCAGGAAGAGGCTTTCTGACTCTTAAACGATGAACCTCTTCCCATTCCCTGGAGTATGTGAGTTTATTTGTCGAGCTTTTCCAGAGTGTTGTAAGAAACCACATTCCCACAGTATTCCAGAGGAATCCCGCAGAGGACACAATCGACAGTTGTTTTCACCCCGAGTGAGTTTTGATCCCAGTTGTGTTGTTAATACTCAGGGTGATGGGAAAGTCTATTGGCTGCTGAAGGAACACCTCCTGTAATCACTGGCATTAACTTCCCCTTTTCCTGAAATTAACTTGCCAGCAAGCTGCTGCTGTGAGGGTTTATTCTCCAGCACACAGCTGGATTTTATTACCAAATGAACTGTACAGACGCTCCCATCAGAGAGAACCTTCAGTAAAGAGCATTCTTTCCTGACCCTCCTCCTCCATTCACTCCAAAATATCAAGAAACATTTGATTTTCATTCCCGGCTCCATTCGCATCACAGCTCCGACTAAAATAAGTGGAGCTTTGTGGGATTGGCTGAGGATAGAACATAGCCAGGGGAATGTACCCCCTCCCCCTGGGAGCATAGCCAGGGGTATGTACCCCCTCCCCCTGGGAGCATAGCCAGGGGAATGTACCCCCTCCCCCTGGGAGCATAGCCAGGGGAATGTACCCCCTCCCCCTGGGAACATAGCCAGAGGAATGTACCCCCTCCCCCTGGGTGCACAGTCTGAGCCCACTTTGCCAGCCTCCTGAATGTCAGGAATCCACTGTCTGAATTTGCCCAATGTCCCTCTCACACTTCCTCCTTCACAATTCCACAGGCGGAAGGTTAGGCCACACCAACACCAAACCGTGGTCAGACCACACTTAGAGGGCACCATGTCCAGTTATGGTCACCAAATTATAACCAGGATACAGAGGCATTGGGGATTTACAAGGTTGATGCCAGAAACGTGTGGGTACAAATATCATGACATACCTGAGCAATTTCCGCATTGCCAGATAGATGCCAGTGTTGTAGCTGTACAGGAACAGCTTGGCTGGGGGTGTGGCAAGTTCTGGAGCACAAGACCTCAGTACTATTGCCGGGATATTGTCGGGGCCCAGAGCCTTTGCAGTATCCAGTGCCTTCAGCCGTTTCTTGACCCTCTGACAGTGCAGCACTCCCTCAGTACTGACCCTCTGACAGTGCAGCGCTCCTTCAGTACTGACCCTCTGACAGTGCGGCACTCCCTCAGTACTGACCCTCTGACAGTGCGGCACTCCCTCAGTACTGACCCTCTGACAGTGCGGCACTCCCTCAGTACTGACCCTCTGACAGTGTGGCACTCCCTCAGTACTGACCCTCTGACAGTGCGGCACTTCCTCAGTACTGACCCTCTGACAGTGCAGCACTCCCTCAGTACTGACCCTCTGACAGTGCGGCACTCCCTCAGTACTGACCCTCTGACAGTGCGGCACTCCCTCAGTACTGACCCTCTGACAGTGCGGCACTCCCTCAGTACTGACCCTCTGACAGTGCGGCACTCCCTCAGTACTGACCCTCTGACAGTGCGGCACTCCCTCAGTACTGACCCTCTGACAGTGCGGCACTCCCTCAGCGCTGACCCTCTGACAGTGCGGCACTCCCTCAGTACTGACCCTCTGACAGTGCGGCACTCCCTCAGTACTGACCCTCTGACAGTGCAGCACTCCCTCAGTACTGACCCTCTGACAGTGCGGCACTCCCTCAGTACTGACCCTCTGACAGTGCGGCACTCCCTCAGTACTGACCCTCTGACAGTGCGGCACTCCCTCAGTACTGACCCTCTGACAGTGCGGCACTCCCTCAGTACTGACCCTCTGACAGTGCGGCACTCCCTCAGTACTGACCCTCTGACAGTGCAGCACTCCCTCAGTACTGTCCCTCTGACAGTGCGGCACTCCCTCAGTACTGACCCTCTGACAGTGCGGCACTCCCTCAGTACTGACCCTCTGACAGTGCGGCACTCCCTCAGTACTGACCCTCTGACAGTGCAGCACTCCCTCAGTACTGACCCTCTGACAGTGCGGCACTCCCTCAGTACTGACCCTCTGACAGTGCGGCACTCCCTCAGTACTGACCCTCTGACAGTGCGGCACTCCCTCAGTACTGACCCTCTGACAGTGCGGCACTCCCTCAGTACTGACCCTCTGACAGTGCGGCACTCCCTCAGTACTGACCCTCTGACAAGTGCAGCACTCCCTCAGTACTGACCCTCTGACAGTGCGGCACTCCCTCAGTACTGACCCTCTGACAGTGCGGCACTCCCTCACTACTGACCCTCTGACAGTGCGGCACTCCCTCAGTACTGACCCTCTGACAGTGCGGCACTCCCTCAGTACTGACCCTCTGACAGTGCAGCACTCCCTCAGTACTGACCCTCTGACAGTGCGGCACTCCCTCAGCTACTGACCCTCTGACAGTGCGGCACTCCCTCAGTACTGACCCTCTGACAGTGCGGCACTCCCTCAGTACTGACCCTCTGACAGTGCAGGCACTCCCTCAGTACTGACCCTCTGACAGTGCGGCACTCCCTCAGTACTGACCCTCTGACAGTGCGGCACTCCCTCAGTACTGACCCTCTGACAGTGCAGGCGCTCCCTCAGTACTGACCCTCTGACAGTGCAGCGCTCCCTCAGTACTGACCCTCTGACAGTGCGGCACTCCCTCAGTACTGACCCTCTGACAGTGCGGCACTCCCTCAGTACTGACCCTCTGACAGTGCAGCACTCCCTCAGTACTGACCCTCTGACAGTGCGGCACTCCCTCAGTACTGACCCTCTGACAGTGCGGCACTCCCTCAGTACTGACCCTCTGACAGTGCGGCACTCCCTCAGTACTGACCCTCTGACAGTGCGGCACTCCCTCAGCTACTGACCCTCTGACAGTGCGGCGCTCCCTCAGTACTGACCCTCTGACAGTGCGGCACTCCCTCAGTACTGACCCTCTGACAGTGCAGGCACTCCCTCAGTACTGACCCTCTGACAGTGCGGCACTCCCTCAGTACTGACCCTCTGACAGTGCGGCACTCCCTCAGTACTGACCCTCTGACAGTGCAGCACTCCCTCAGTACTGACCCTCTGACAGTGCAGCACTCCCTCAGTACTGACCCTCTGACAGTGCGGCACTCCCTCAGTACTGACCCTCTGACAGTGCAGCGCACTCCCTCAGTACTGACCCTCTGACAGTGCGGCACTCCCTCAGTACTGACCCTCTGACAAGTGCAGCACTCCCTCAGTACTGACCCTCTGACAGTGCGGCACTCCCTCAGTACTGACCCTCTGACAGTGCAGCACTCCCTCAGTACTGACCCTCTGACAGTGCAGCACTCCCTCAGTACCGACCCTCTGACAGTGCGGCACTCCCTCAGTACTGACCCTCTGACAGTGCGGCACTCCCTCAGTACTGACCCTCTGACAGTGCGGCACTCCCTCAGTACTGACCCTCTGACAGTGCGGCACTCCCTCAGTATTGACCCTCTGACAGTGCAGCACTCCCTCAGTACTGACCCTCTGACAGAGCGGCACTCCCTCAGTACTGACCCTCTGACAGTGCAGCACTCCCTCAGTACTGACCCTCTGACAGTGCAGCACTCCCTCAGTACTGACCCTCTGACAGTGCGGCACTCCCTCAGTACTGACCCTCTGACAGTGCGGCACTCCCTCAGTACTGACCCTCTGACAGTGCGGCACTCCCTCAGTACTGACCCTCTGACAGTGCGGCACTCCCTCAGTACTGACCCTCTGACAAGTGCGGCACTCCCTCAGTACTGACCCTCTGACAAGTGCAGCACTCCCTCAGTACCTGACCCTCTGACAGTGCGGCACTCCCTCAGTACTGACCCTCTGACAGTGCGGCACTCCCTCAGTACCGACCCTCTGACAGTGCGGCACTCCCTCAGTACTGACCCTCTGACAGTGCGGCACTCCCTCAGTACTGACCCTCTGACAGTGCAGCACTCCCTCAGTACTGACCCTCTGACAGTGCAGCACTCCCTCAGTACTGACCCTCTGACAGTGCAGCACTCCCTCAGTACTGACCCTCTGACAGTGCGGCACTCCCTCAGTACTGACCCTCTGACAATGCAGCACTCCCTCAGTACTGACCCTCTGACTGTGCAGCACTCCCTCAGTACTGACCCTCTGACAGTGCGGCACTCCCTCAGTACTGACCCTCTGACAGTGCGGCACTCCCTCAGTACTGACCCTCTGACAGTGCAGCACTCCCTCAGTACTGACCCTCTGACTGTGCGGCACTCCCTCAGTACTGACCCTCTGACAGTGCGGCACTCCCTCAGCGCTGACCCTTTGACAGTGCGGCACTCCCTCAGTACTGACCCTCTGACAGTGCGGCACTCCCTCAGCTACTGACCCTCTGACAGTGCAGCACTCCCTCAGTACTGACCCTCTGACAGTGCGGCACTCCCTCAGTACTGACCCTCTGACAGTGCGGCACTCCCTCAGTACTGACCCTCTGACAGTGCGGCACTCCCTCAGTACTGACCCTCTGACAGTGCGGCACTCCCTCAGTACTGACCCTCTGACAGTGCAGCGCACCCTCAGTACTGACCCTCTGACAGTGCGGCACTCCCTCAGTACTGACCCACTGACAATGCAGCACTCCCTCAGTACTGACCCTCTGACAGTGCGGCACTCCCTTCAGTACTGACCCTCTGACAATGCAGCACTCCCTCAGTACTGACCCTCTGACAATGCAGCACTCCTTCAGTACCGACCCTCTGACAGTGCGGCACTCCCTCAGTACTGACCCTCTGACAGTGCGGCACTCCCTCAGTACTGACCCTCTGACAGTGCGGCAATCCCTCAGTACTGACCCTCTGACAGTGCGGCACTCCCTCAGTATTGACCCTCTGACAGTGCAGCACTCCCTCAGTACTGACCCTCTGACAGAGCGGCGCTCCCTCAGTACTGACCCTCTGACAGTGCAGCACTCCCTCAGTACTGACCCTCTGACAGTGCAGCACTCCCTCAGTACTGACCCTCTGACAGTGCAGCACTCCCTCAGTACTGACCCTCTGACAGTGCGGCACTCCCTCAGTACTGACCCTCTGACAGTGCGGCACTCCCTCAGTACTGACCCTCTGACAGTGCGGCACTCCCTCAGTACTGACCCTCTGACAGTGCGGCACTCCCTCAGTACTGACCCTCTGACAATGTGGCACTCCCTCAGTACTGACCCTCTGACAGTGCGGCACTCCCTCAGTACTGACCCTCTGACAGTGCGGCTCCCTCAGTACTGACCCTCTGACAGTGCAGCACTCCCTCAGTGCTGACCCTCTGACAGTGCAGCACTCCCTCAGTACTGACCCTCTGACAGTGCAGCACTCCCTCAGTACTGACCCTCTGACAGTGCAGCGCTCCCTCAGTACTGACCCTCTGACAGTGCGGCTCCCTCAGTACTGACCCTCTGACAGTGCAGCACTCCCTCAGTACTGACCCTCTGACAGTGCATCACTCCCTCAGTACTGACCCTCTGACAGTGCGGCACTCCCTCAGTACTGACCCTCTGACAGTGCGGCACTCCCTCAGTACTGACCCTCTGACAATGTGGCACTCCCTCAGTACTGACCCTCTGACAGTGCGGCACTCCCTCAGTACTGACCCTCTGACAGTGCGGCTCCCTCAGTACTGACCCTCTGACAGTGCAGCACTCCCTCAGTGCTGACCCTCTGACAGTGCAGCACTCCCTCAGTACTGACCCTCTGACAGTGCAGCACTCCCTCAGTACTGACCCTCTGACAGTGCAGCGCTCCCTCAGTACTGACCCTCTGACAGTGCGGCTCCCTCAGTACTGACCCTCTGACAGTGCAGCACTCCCTCAGTACTGACCCTCTGACAGTGCATCACTCCCTCAGTACTGACCCTCTGACAGTGCGGCACTCCCTCAGTACTGACCCTCTGACCGTGCAGTTCTCCCTCATTGGAATTGCTCTCAGAACAATCCGGGAACCATTAATGGTCTGGCACCCACAGAAAAACTGTGTTGGATTCACCGGGGTCGGGATTGAAAATATTGCAGCTGCATATTAGCACTCCACTCCCCACACGCAGTCCTCCCAACCAACGAGATGGTACTGGTTGTGTTGGAGTGCGCCCATCCCATTGATGGGTTGGCTGGGAGCAGAGAGAGTACGTAATGGGGTGGCCTGGTGGGACACCCACACGACCAGGTTCCCAGTGGGCAGCCAGCGGCATGCGCAGCTGTATGGCTGCCTTGCCGGCTGCGGCAATGGTGTTCCGTGCCCGGCCACCGCAACTCCACACCCCATATTCTGGCCACCCTCCACTACTCCCCCTGGCCCTGGCAGACATCACCCAGACAGCGGCACAACTGTCAGTACACTTTAGCAATGTTGGACCCTTTTCGTAACCCCCTCTCTCTCCCTCAGCAGCCACGGCACCCGTTTCCCAATTTTTTAAACCACAAGTGAAACCCGCCATTGGTAATTACTCCCGGCAGAGGTGGAGCATCGCAGAAGCCCCGGGGAATACCAAATCAGACCTGTTAATGATATGGAGATGGCGTTTATTGTATGTGCGGAGTAGAACGCATTGACGCCGCTGTCACAGCACCG
Organism: Scyliorhinus canicula; assembly: GCF_902713615.1. NCBI lineage: Eukaryota > Metazoa > Chordata > Chondrichthyes > Carcharhiniformes > Scyliorhinidae > Scyliorhinus > Scyliorhinus canicula. The sequence continues at coordinate 158,979,756 of NC_052159.1, forward strand.
GAGCATGGCATTCTGGCGGGCGCCGCACCGGACACGATTTTTGGCCTCACGACCGATTCTCCACCTTTCCCGTTTCCGATGTTGGAGAATCCCGCCCAATATCTCCAATTATCTGCAGGAACATTCAAGATAAACAAAAATCCATCAGCCCAATCTTTTATGATGCTTTAATTACACCTCTGGCTCCAAAAAGCCTGGCTGTCTTTCAAACCAGGATTATTTAAAAGCGCTACTGCAGCAGTCACACACACTACCCGAGGGTTTTAACCCTCCCTGCACCAAACACCAATAAATCAATAAATCTGAAATCCCACTTTCACCGCACTTCAAACAGAAAGAGAGAATATCAAAGGAAGTCTAGGCAGATCGGTTAGCACTGCTGCCTCACATCGCCAGGGACCCGGGTCAGCACAGTGGTTAGCACTGCTGCCTCACAGCGCCAGGGACCCGGGTCAGCACAGTGGTTAGCACTGCTGCCTCACAGCGCCAGGGACCCGGGTCAGCACAGTGGTTAGCACTGCTGCCTCACAGCGCCAGGGACCCGGGTCAGCACAGTGGTTAGCACTGCTGCCTCACAGCGCCAGGGACCCGGGTGGCACAGTGGTTAGCACTGCTGCCTCACAGCACCAGGGACCCGGGTCAGCACAGTGGTTAGCACTGCTGCCTCACAGCGCCAGGGACCCGGGTCAGCACAGTGGTTAGCACTGCTGCCTCACAGCGCCAGGGACCCGGGTCAGCACAGTGGTTAGCACTGCTGCCTCACAGCGCCAGGGACCCGGGTCAGCACAGTGGTTAGCACTGCTGCCTCACATCGCCAGGGACCCGGGTCAGCACAGTGGTTAGCACTGCTGCCTCACAGCGCCAGGGACCCGGGTCAGCACAGTGGTTAGCACTGCTGCCTCACAGCACCAGGGACCCGGGTCAGCACAGTGGTTAGCACTGCTGCCTCACAGCACCAGGGACCCGGGTCAGCACAGTGGTTAGCACTGCTGCCTCACAGCACCAGGGACCCGGGTCAGCACAGTGGTTAGCACTGCTGCCTCACAGCACCAGGGATCCGGGTCAGCACAGTGGTTAGCACTGCTGCCTCACAGCGCCAGGGACCCGGGTCAGCACAGTGGTTAGCACTGCTGTCTCACAGCGCCAGGGATCCGGGTCAGCACAGTGGTTAGCACTGCTGCCTCACATCGCCAGGGACCCGGGTCAGCACAGTGGTTAGCACTGCTGCCTCACAGCGCCAGGGACCCGGGTCAGCACAGTGGTTAGCACTGCTGCCTCACAGCACCAGGGACCCGGGTCAGCACAGTGGTTAGCACTGCTGCCTCACAGCACCAGGGACCCGGGTCAGCACAGTGGTTAGCACTGCTGCCTCACAGCACCAGGGACCCGGGTCAGCACAGTGGTTAGCACTGCTGCCTCACAGCACCAGGGACCCGGGTCAGCACAGTGGTTAGCACTGCTGCCTCACAGCGCCAGGGACCCGGGTCAGCACAGTGGTTAGCACTGCTGTCTCACAGCGCCAGGGATCCGGGTCAGCACAGTGGTTAGCACTGCTGCCTCACAGCACCAGGGACCCGGGTCAGCACAGTGGTTAGCACTGCTGTCTCACAGCACCAGGGACCCGGGTCAGCACAGTGGTTAGCACTGCTGCCTCACAGCACCAGGGATCCGGGTCAGCACAGTGGTTAGCACTGCTGTCTCACAGCGCCAGGGATCCGGGTCAGCACAGTGGTTAGCACTGCTGTCTCACAGCTCCAGGGATCTGGGTTTAATTCCCGGCTTGGGTCACTGTCTGTGTGGAGTCTGCATGTTCTCCCCGTGTCTGCGTGGGTTTCCTCCGGGTGCTCCGGTTTCCTCCCACAGTCCAAAGGTGTGCAGGTGGATTGGCCGTGATCAATGAGTGGATAGGGCGGAAGGTTGGGCCTGGGTGGGTTGGTGCAAACGCTAAGGGCAGAACGGCCTGATTCTGCATTCGAGGGATTCTATGGATTTCACTGTGACATTTCCTGATTGGAGATTCTCACGTCTTGAATCATTGTCATCCCTCCCTGGTCTTCCAGCGCCACCTCATGGAATCATCAATAATTACAGCTCATGAACAGTTTCAAACTGCGCGCTTCCAAGAATTTCAATTCCAATTCAGATCTTTTTGCTGAAGAATTCCTTGCTTCTGATTCACAATGCAGACCATAGTGAACCATAAATGGACAAAATGTGCAACCAGGTTTCATTAGGCGATATTGAGACAAATGACCAAATGCTTTAACGAGGAGAGAGGCGGAGAAGTTGAGGGTGGGGATTACAGAGTTTGGGTACCATGGCAGCTGAACGCACAGCCGCTGGTGGTGGAGCGATGGAAAACAGGGATTGTTCAAGAGGCCAGAATTTGAGGAGTGCAGCGATCTCGGAGCGCTGTACGGCTGGAAGACGTTACAGAGATAGGGAGGGGTGAGGTTCTGCAAGGGATTTGAAAAGAAGGAACCTTGCTCTCTCAATTCACTAACCTCTTTTATTTCTAAAGCACATTTTCAGGTTATTGTAAGGGGACGGGGTGACTGAATTAGAAGATTGATTGAAACATAGAAAATAGGAGCAGGCGGAGGCCATTCGGCCCTTCGAGCCTGCATCACCATTCTATATGATCATGGCTGATGATGCAAATTCAGTATCCCTCTCCCGCTTTCTCTCCATTCCCCTTTAGCCATAAGGGCCACGTCCAGCTCCCTGTTGAATATATCCAACGAACCGGCCCCAACAGCTTTCTATGGTAGAGAGTTCACAACTCTCTGAGAGAAGAAGTTCTTCCCCATCTCAGTCCTGAATGGCTGACCCTTTATTCTTAGGCTGTGACCCCGAGTTCTGGACATCCCCAACATCGGGAACATTCTTCCCGAATCCAGCCTGTCCAATCCCATCAGGATTTTATATGTTTCTGTGAGATCCCCTCTCATTCTTCTAAACTCCAGTCAGTACAAGCCCAGTCCATCCAGTCTTTCTCCATCTGTCAGCCCTGTCATCCCGGGAATTAGTCTGGGAACCTTCGCTGGACACCCTCAATAGCAGGAACGTCCTTCCTCAAACTAGGAAACCAAAACCGCCACAATACTCGGCTGTGGCCTCACCAAGGTCCTGTATAACTGCAGCAAGACATCCCTACTCCTGTACTCAAATCCTCGAGATTTGTGAATCGGGCCAGATATTCTCCTCAAATCAAAAAGTCGGCATTTGTCCTTTGAATCGATCCAGCAACGTATGATTTTGAATATTAGTCTGAGATTAGAGTGAAATATATTTTCTTATGAAATCTATGAGTGATAATGATGAACTCAGGTTTATTACCTTTCTATACCTCCCTATTACCTTCCTGTACCTCCCTATTACCTTCCTCTACCTCCCTATTACCTTTCTGTACCTCCCTATTACCTTCCTCTACCTCCCTATTACCTTCCTCTATCTCCCTATTACCTTCCTCTACCTCCCTATTACCTTCCTCTACCTCCCTATTACCTTCCTCTACCTCCCTATTACCTTCCTGTACCTCCCTATTACCTTCCTCTACCTCCCTATTACCTTCCTCTACCTCCCTATTACCTTCCTCTACCTCCCTATTACCTTCCTGTACCGACAAAAAAGACACAAACTATTTACAGATATTGGGCAGTGAAAAGTCATAAAGAATCTCACTAAACATCATCCTAACAGACCATTCAGCATTGTCGTTCAGTCTGATACTCGGAGCACAGCTTCATCCCAACGGGGAGCTGTAGCCAGTAAGGGATGTGCCTTTCTCCAGCAGCTTTCATGCCTATTCTTCCAACTTCTTCCATCGGGCAGGAGATACAGAAGTCTGAGAACACGGACGAACAGACTCAAAAACAGCTTCTTCCCCACCAGACTCCTGAATGACCCTCTTATGGACTGAACTGATCGCTTCACACACCTTCTCTACTGAGTAGTACTACACTCCGTATGCTTCACCCGATGTCTGTGTCTATGTATTTACACTGTGTATCTAATGTCCTATGGTTTTTCATGTATGGAACGATCTGTCTGGACTGTACGCAGAACAATACTTTTCACTGTACCTCGGTACACATGACAATAAACAAATCCAAATTCAAATGTGACTCCAGACCCACAGCAATGTGGCAATTAGGGATGGACAATAAATGCTGGCGCAGCCTGCAACGCCCACGTCTCATGAACAAATAGAAAAACTGATTTGGAGTCACTGTGGGCGCAATTCTCCGCACTCACGACGGTGCGGAGAATAGCGGGGTTCGTAAATTTTTACGGCCACGCTAGTCTGACGCCCTCCCGCTATTCTCCCCCCCCCCCCCCCCCCCCCCCCCCCCCCACGTCCGACTCCCGACACGAATCGCTGCCGCCGTTTTTTTACGGCGAGCAGCGATTCTCAGCTGGCCGATGGGCCGAAGTCCAAGCCCTTTACGGCCGTTTTACGAACGGCAAACACACCTGGTCTGGCCGTTCGTAAAAACGGCCGTAAAGTTCGGATCTTGGCAACCATGGCACCGATTGGCACGGCAGTACCACGGCCGTGCCAAGGGTGCCATGGGCCCGCGATCGGTGGGCACCGATCGCGGGCAGCGGGTCCGATTCCCGCGCACATCTTTGTCCTTCCGCCGCCCCGCTGTATCCATTCGCGGGGCGGCTGAGGGGCATCCCGGCCCGCGCATGCGCGGGTTTCGCGCAAATGCGCGATGTCGTCATGTGACGCGTCAGCCGTCGCAAACTCTGGCAAGCGGGCTTAACGAAATTCGTTAAGCCCGCGATGCCGGAGTTCACGGCCGCGGCATACTAGCCCCGACCGGGGACCAGAATCGGTTCCCGGTCGGGGGGGGGGGGGGGGAGGCTGGCGTCAAACCCGCCCGTTTTTGACGCCAGCCTTACGATTTCTCCCTGTTTGGAAGAATCACGCCCTGTGTATTGCTGCTGCTGGAAAGTGTGTGGTCACCCCTCTGTTTATTTCTTTCAGGGTCGTCCAGGTGTCCCAGGATCTCAGGGGCCTCAGGGTCCACCCGGCCCTCAAGGTCGTCACGGAGTTTCTGGACATAAGGGAGCGAAAGGGGACAGGGGCAAAGCTGGATTAACTGGGCAAACCGGAGACAAGGTGAGTTAAAGAATCATTGACACTGATCAAAACTCAACAAATGTACAGCCCGACGTCTCTGTGTCGACTCTGCTGACATCCACACATTGACCAACTACTGGAATTAATTAAATATTTAGTTCATGCTGAATCTAGATTCCCCTCTGGGTTCAAACGGAGCTGGCTGTGGCGAATGGGACAGAGAGGTTTGCTGATAGATCTTCTGGCCATGTTGTTTCCCAGTTCATCTCAATAACTATTCCTTAGAATTGCTAATGTTGTCCCTTTGTTTAAGAAGGGTAGCAGGGATAATCCAGGGAATTATAGACCTGTGAGCTTGACGTCAGTGGTAGGCAAACTGTTGGAGAAGATACTGAGGGATAGGATCTATTCACATTTGGAAGAAAATAGACTTATCAGTGATAGGCAGCATGGTTTTGTGCAGGGAAGGTCATGCCTTACAAACCTAATAGAATTCTTTGAGGAAGTGACAAAGTTAATTGATGAGGGAAGGGCTGTAGATGTCATCTACATGGACTTCAGTAAGGCATTTGATAAAGTTTCCCATGGCAGGTTGATGGAAAAAGTGAAGTTGTATGGGGTTCAGGGTGTACTAGCTAGATGGATAAAGAACTGGCTGGGCAACAGGAGACAGAGAGTAGTGGTGGAAGGGAGTGTCTCAAAATGGAGAAGGGTGACTAGTGGTGTTCCACAGGGATCCGTGCTCGGACCACTGTTGTTTGTGATCTACATAAATGACCTGGAGGAAGGTATAGGTGGTCTGATTAGCAAGTTTGCAGATGATACTAAGATTGGTGGAGTTGCAGATAGCGAGGAGGACTGTCAGAGAATACAGCAAAATATAGATAGATTGGAGAGTTGGGCAAAGAAATGGCAGATGGAGTTCAATCCAGGCAAATGCGAGGTGATGCATTTTGGAAGTTCTAAGTCAAGAGCGGACTATATGGTCAATGGAAGAGTCCTGGGGAAAATTGATGTACAGAGAGATCTGGGAGTTCAGGTCCATTGTACCCTGAAGGTGGCAACGCAGGTTGGTAGAGTGGTCAAGAAGGCATACAGCATGCTTGCCTTCATCGGACGGGGTATTGAGTACAAGAGTTGGCAGGTCATGTTACAGTTGTGTAGGACTTTGGTTAGGCCACATTTGGAATACTGCGTTCAGTTCTGGTCGCCACATTACCAGAAGGATGTGGATGCTTTACAGAGGGTGCAGAGGAGGTTCACCAGGATGTTGCCTGGTATGGAGGGTGCTAGCTATGAAGAAAGGTTGAGTAGATTAGGATTGTTTTCGTTGGAAAGGCGGAGGTTGAGGGGGGACCTGATTGAGGTCTACAAAATTATGAGAGGTATGGACAGGGTGGATAGCAACAAGCTTTTTCCAAGAGAGGGGGTGTCAGTTACAAGGGGTCACGATTTCAAGGTGAGAGGGGGAAAGTTTAAGGGAAATGTGCGTGGGAAGTTTTTTACGCAGAGGGTGGTGGGTGCCTGGAATGCTTTGCCAGCGGAGGTGGTAGAGGCGGGCACGATAGCATCATTTAAGATGCATCTGGACAGATATATGAACGGGTGGGGAACAGAGGGAAGTTGATCCTTGGAAAATAGGCGACAGGTTTAGATAAAGGATCTGGATCGGCGCAGGCTGGGAGGGCCGAAGGGCCTGTTCCTGTGCTGTAATTGTCTTTGTTCTTTTCTTTGCTCTTTAGAATAGTTTCACCAGATTTCGGTTCAGTCACCATAGCAACATAGGATCTGTGCGATGGGTTCACCAACAAAGCCCCAGTGTTGGAGGACCCAATGGCGCATCACTGCCAGAAACTCCTGCAGCCTTTCCCACTCACAGATTAAACAGAGGGTTTGTGAGGCCAGGTTTTGGGTCCATTGGCAAATTGAAGATCGGTGACCCCCACAGCCTCAGACATTTACCCCAGTTTAGCCACTCCTGACCCTCCCTCTATCAACACTGGGCTAGCAGAACACCCCCCCCCCCCCCCCCCCCCCCCCGCTCAGATAAAAGAGCCAATCGCAAATGGAAATTCCACTTCAGTGTGTTGAGTAGATAAGGAGCCAATCCCAGGCTCAATCTTTTGAAGAGACACATCGAGTGGTCAATGGCTCAGGCTGTACGAACAGCCAGGATTAACATTTAGAATCTGCCCTGAGTCCTGATTGAGACTCAGCCACTCCCAGCCCAAGTAGGAGAGACTGGGAGAAATTCCCATCCTCGTCCAGGACTTTCTCCCAGAGAGACCTCCCTTTGATGTCAGGAGAGGCAGGCGAGTTTATCCTTCTCTCTGCCTCCCCCCTCATCCTTGGAATTTAGCAGAACTTGTTCAAAGAGACAAATGCCCAGCTTCCCAAGTTCCTGCCTCTCCAGCAGTTTGCACCAATTACAATTCCTCCAATCCTGTCAAAAGGACAGTGAGGTTTGGGGATAATCATGGTGGGGATTCCGATGTCCACCTCCAGGCCCCTGGGACCTGAATGTTCCTCCCCACTCCCAGTGAGGCAGTTCCGCCTATCTTTGGGCGGAGCTCTCCATTGACCAGCCTTGTCCTTTGGGAATGGGCATCCGGGGGTTAACGAGGGGTCCCAAACTCCCTGCTCCCCAAAATTGGCATTCCCAGAGTCCCAGCTGCCCACCTGAGGGAATCAGACAACAGAAGCAGCAGGTTGCAATAATGGGGTTGAACCATTCCAGGTCCTGCTCCCAGCTCCCAACTATTATTACATAAATTACATAGAACATACAATGCAGAAGGAGGCCATTCGGCCCATCGAGTCTGCACCGACCCAATAACCCCTCCGAACCTTTTTGGTCACTAAGGGCAATTTATCATGGCTAATCCACCTAACCCGCACATCTTTGGACTTGTGGGAGGAAACCGGGGCACCCGGAGGAAACCCACGCACACACGGGGAGAACGTGCAGACTCCACACAGTGACCCAGCCGGGAATCGAACCTGGGACCCTGGCGCTGTGAAGCCACAGTGCTATCCACTATGCTACCGTGCTGCCCTATCTCCAACATTCCCGATAACTCCAGCACACATTCCAATCAGGGGTGTCTCTGTGTAAAAGCTCTTTAACTGCACTAGTCTGTGTCGCTGTGATAGCAGCTCCGAACAGGGATGGGAGCTGAAACATCATTATCTCGCTTCCTTATCTGATCCGTTTCCTTGTGTGTGTTACAGGGGCCAATGGGAGTCCCTGGATTTGCAGGAAATGATGGAATACCGGTAAGTGTGCAACCTGAGAGCCTCCTGGCCATGTGGCTCTCCTGGCGATGATCCAGTGGAAATCAGTTATCATTTTCGACACCTCAGTCAGGTCAAGCCTTCAACCATTTACACTCACGGAAGCACAAACCAGGGTTCTGCAGTTGGCCTGTGACCCCCCGTGTATCACCTCACGTCACCCGGAAGACATCATGGGCCGGATTCTCTGTCCCGCCAGCCCCATTTTCCGGAGGGGTGTTCACCCTTGGCAGCGGGATTCTCCGCTCCCACAGCCGGCCAATGGGATTTCCCACTGTGGGCCGCTCCACGCCTTCGGGAGCCACACGGGCGTGGGTAAATCCTGCAGCGGATCCTGTCGGCGGAGACCCCCGCCCCATTTCTCTGTACCTATCCTAAACAAGAAACTATTTGATGGGTTCATTCAGAGATTCCTAGAAAGGGAGAGAGTTCCAGATTCCCAATCCCCCCTGTGTGTGAGGAAGTGATTCCTGAAATTATCCCTGATCCTGGTTTAAGGGGGTTCCTTGTGCCGTATTCCCCCTGCAAGAGGGATCAGTTTCTCTCTATCAATCCTATCAAATCCCTTAACTATGTTAAAGATCTCGATAAGATCGCCCCCAATCTCCAGCATTGAAGGGTTTACATGCTGGGTCTATCCAGCCCAGTTAGCCTCACCATCATTCTGATGGTTTCATCCTGACTGAGGTGTGCTGCTGGGAACTGGAAACATCCGGGTGAACAGAGTTCTGTCTGGTCTGGAGCTGGTTTGTAATGAAAGGAGCTGGTTGTTTAGAAGATTTGAGGATAGTTCCTTCAGTTTATTGGTCTGCAGGAACAGTAGAACCACCTTCTCTTCACTTAGTGAATGATCGTGTGCTGTTTCAGGGTCACCCCGGACAGCCAGGACCCCGGGGGCCTCCTGGACACGATGGTTGCAACGGGACAAGAGGAGAGTTTGGTGAAGCAGGCCGACCTGGATTCTATGGCTCGCTGGGAGTCCCCGTAAGTAATGTCACTGAAATAGAGCGCGTGCGGAGAGAACAAGTTTCCCAGATCTGAGAACTGTGGGCATGGCCATGCTGCCTGCATCCAGCTCAAATCACGGGCTTGTTTTCTCAATGGCAGACAAATGCTACAAATCACAAAATCTCAGAGCACAGATTGGAGAGCCTGTTCAGCCCATCAAGCCTGTGCTAGCCCTTTGGAGGATCTATCCGTTTAGTTCCAGGCTTTACTCCCCAGATCACAACAACTTACTGTGTGAAAGAATCTCTCTCTGATGGGAGGAACTTCTGTAATGTCAACATTTCCCATTCCATTTTCCTATGTCAACAGTCACGCTGTGGTTCAAACTCGAGCCTTTACTCAAATTTCTGAAATCTTCCCTACCTAACTCCTTTGCCAACTAAGATGTTTTTGAAACGATGTTTGTCAACTGAACTGAGACCAACGCACAGTAATGTCCGGAAACACAGAAAATAACAGCTGCCTGAATGTTCTGCAAGGCGGGGTCTCGTTCTCCACCATCTGTGAGCCCCCCTGACCCCAGGTGCCCCACAGCCATTTGCGTTACGTGGCTGCAGGCGAGAATTCCGCCCTTCACTCGGGAGGATGTCCCCCCTTCGAGAGCAGCCGGACAATCGCCAGTCCCTCAGGGCCGAGAGCTGCAGGGGACTGAAGAGGAAGCCGAGCGACTTCCCAGCTCACGGTAACGAGGACAAGGAATGGGTAAGGGATCCCAGGCAGGGCGCTTAGGGAAGGTCTGAGGAGGGGGCGAAGGAGGAGATAAAGGTCTTGAGGGAGAGGTGGGAGGGAGTTAAAGATCTGGAGGCAGCCAAATCTTCCTGTGGGAGGGGGGGTGCCCGCCTTCAGAGAGGGGGGGGGCTTCTGATGGGCGGGGCCCGCCACCCTCCCTTCCCACCTGAGACCTTCGGTTCATTCCCCCCCCCCCCCAACGTAACTTCAATCCTGCCACCAGCCTAGGAGTTGAGGGCTGATTGGGAAATGGCCCTTAAGTGGCCAATAATTGGGGCTCGGGCGGGCTTCACATCCAGGGCCTTGCCCGCCCTGTTGTGAAGTCACTGAGTGGTCGGGGTGGGGGGGGGGGGGGGGGGGGGAGGAACTCAGGCCTTGCATTCCCACACTTCCCCATTTCTTACAAGCTGGTTAAACTCTCAGACAAAAGCTGAATCTTGCAGATGCTGGAAATCTGAATAAACACGGAACGTTCTGGAAGTGGCCCAGCAGGTCAGGCAGCGTCTGCGGAGCGAGAAACTGGCTTAACGTTTCCAGTCCATAACCTTGGGGAACGTGACAAGGAATGGAATGTCTGTGAGAGGCTGGGAGGTAGCGAGAGGAGTCAAAAAGGGACGATGGGGGCAGCAGGGTGGCGTAGTGGTTAGCACTGCTGCCTCTCGGCGCCGAGGTCCCAGGTTCGATCCCGGCCCCGGGTCACTGTGGAGTTTGCACATTCTCCCCGTGTCTGTGTGGGTTTCACCCCCACAACCCAAAAATGTGCAGAGTGGGTGGATTGGCCACGCTAAATTGCCCCTTAATTGGAAAAATGAATTGGGTACTCTAAATTTATTTTAAAAAAAGAAAAAATGAACGATGGTGAAAAATGAAAGGTTTTGGGAAGAAGAAAATAAATGAGAACGAGATCTGGAGGAGGTGTAAATTGTCAATAACAGACGTTCCCAGCTCCCAACTGGCTGGAGAAAACAGGAATGGCTGAGGTAAAATTGCTGAACTCCATAGAACATAGAACAGTACAGCATCCATGTTGAAACCAGACGAGGGAATTAAGGAGGCGAATTCGGAACAAGTGCCTGATGCTTCCTTCTCTGCTGTTTACACAGGGAATACCTGGCAGAAAGGGGCAGAAGGGTGAACCATTCCTCGTTACAACCCACTGGAGGAGTTTTAGGGTAAGTTTCACCAAATTTTACAAATGCACATGCTTCAAGTGTGACAAGGTGTAGCTGAAAGGCGAGGTTTAAAATATAGACTGTCATCAATTACTCCTAATTAATGAGAGAGAGTCATCTGAAATAACAGGAAATAGTAACAGTGATGTGTGGATCAAGTGATCCAGTGATCTGTAACAGCGATGTGTCGATCCAGTGATCCAGTGAAATGTAACAATGATGTGTGAATCCAGTGATCCACTGAAATGTAACAGTGCATGTGGCTCCAGTGACCCAATTATATGTAACAGCGATGTGTGTGGATCCAGTGATCTGTCATAATGGTGTGTGTGGATCCAGTGATCTATAGCAGTGATGTGTGTATAGACAGTGATCCAGTGATCTATAGCAGTGATGTGTGTATAGACAGTGATCCAGTGATCTATAGCAGTGATGTGTGTATAGACAGTGATCCAGTGATCTATAGCAGTGATGTGTGTATAGACAGTGATCCAGTGATCTATAGCAGTGATGTGTGTATAGACAGTGATCCAGTGATCTATAGCAGTGATGTGTGTATAGACAGTGATCCAGTGATCTATAGCAGTGATGTGTGTATAGACAGTGATACAGTGATCTATAGCAGTGATGTGTGTATAGACAGTGATCCAGTGATCTATAGCAGTGATGTGTGTATAGTCAGTGATCCAGTGATCTATAGCAGTGATGTGTGTATAGACAGTGATCCAGTGATCTGTAACAGTGATGTGTGTATAGACAGTGATCCAGTGATCTGTAACAGTGTTGTGTGTATAGACAGTGATCCAGTGATCTATAGCAGTGATGTGTGTATAGACAGTGATCCCGTGATCTGTAACAGTGATGTGTGTATAGACAGTGATCCAGTGATCTGTAACAGTGGGTTTATATGGATCCAGTGATCTGCAATTAATAATAAACACCAGACCCCAATCCACACAGCCTCAGGTATCTGACTCATCCGGTTGAGTAGGAAATTCCTGCCCATCATTCCTCTGAGAAGGGGGAAGGGTGAATGGGGAAGTGAGTGAGGGATTAAATGGATTATGATTCTATTCAAACTGACTGTTGTTCTATCTGTTCCCAGGGTGAACCCGGTTTCCCCGGAGGTTCTGGTTTTCCGGTAAGTGTGTGGATTTTCGGGGTGCGGTGGGGTGGGAGACCAGGGATGTTTTGAGAATTCCTGCTTTAGTTCGGGAATCTGACCAGCCAGGAGCACAGAGACAATTGCATCCAATCAAATCACCTGGAATGAGGGCCACATCCTGACATAACAGAAGCTGTGGGTCCGTGGGTAATAGTCCCACCTCAGATCAGAAGGGCGGGCGTTCAAATCCCACTCCACAGACATAAGTCCAAAACTGCAGGATGCCATTCCCAATGCAGTACTGAGGGAATGCTGCACTGTCAGAGGGTCAGTACTGAGGGAGTGCCGCACTGTCAGAGAGTCAGTACTGAGGGAGTGTCGCACTGTCAGAGAGTCAGTACTGAGGGAGTGTCGCACTGTCAGAGGGTCAGTACTGAGGGAGTGCTACACTGTCAGAGGGTCAGTACTGAGGGAGTGCCGCACTGTCTGAGGGTCAGTACTGAGGGAGTGCCGCACTGTCAGAGGGTCAATACTGAGGGAGTGCTGCACTGTCAGAGGGTCAGTACTGAGGGAGTGCCGCACTGTCTGAGGGTCAGTACTGAGGGAGTGCTGCACTGTCAGAGGGTCAGTACTGAGGGAGTGCCGCACTGTCAGAGGGTCAGTACTGAGGGAGTGCCGCACTGTCAGAGGGTCAGTACTGAGGGAGTGCTGCACTGTCAGAGGGTCAGTACTGAGGGAGTGCCGCACTGTCAGAGGGTCAGTACTGAGGGAGTGCCGCACTGTCAGAGGGTCAGTACTGAGGGAGTGCCGCACTGTCAGAGGGTCAGTACTGAGGGAGTGCTGCACAGTCAGAGGGTCCGTACTGAGGGAGTGCCGCACTGTCAGAGGGTCAGTACTGAGGGAGTGCTGCACTGTCAGAGGGTCAGTACTGAGGGAGTGCTGCATTGTCAGAGGGTCAGTGCTGAGGGAGTGCTGCACTGTCAGAGGGTCAGTACTGAGGGAGTGCCGCACTGTCAGAGGGTCAGTACTGAGGGAGTGCCGCACTGTCAGAGGGTCAGTACTGAGGGAGTGCTGCACTGTCAGAGGGTCAGTACTGAGGGAGTGCCGCACTGTCAGAGGATCACTCCCACTCTCCCTGGCGGGAAGAGTGCAGACGATCAAGATGAACGTTATGCCAAGGTTCCTCTTCCTGTTTAGATCCATCCCAATCTTCAGCCCCAAGGCCTTTTTCCCAAACATAGACAGGCTAATCAGAAAGAGTGAAGGGATGGGTACAAGAACCCGATACAGATTGGGTACAAATGGAGGAGGCATCCTGTAAAGAAACAAACATCCGGGCCCTGGCCACAGCAGCACTCCCATCCTCCTCAGCAAGGTACACAACGAGCCCAGTGGCAGCGGCCACGCTGAGAACGTGGACCCAGCTGAGACAGCACTTTGGGATAACCAAAATACCCCTTATGGCCCCCCATCTGCAGCAATCACAGATTCCCCCCAGCCATGCTGGATACCACCTTCAAACGATGGAGGCGGGACGGGGGCACATTGACGGTCAGGGACTTCTACGTAGGGCGCAGACTGGCAACACTGGACGAACTGACGAGGAAGTGGAAACCAGCAAGAGGACCGGAAATGAGACACCTCCAAATAAAGCACTTCCTCCGCAAAGAGACAGTTGGGTCCCCCGGGGCCCCAGAAAGCACACTACTAGACAACCTGATAGGCACAAGCAACGAGAAGGAGGGGCTATGTGGGACAATATACGGACAGCTACTGGACAGAGCTCGAACACAACTGGACGGGACCAGACAGAAATGGGAGGATTGACAGGGGACAGAGGTAGGGTGGGGACTCTGGAGCGAAGCACTGACCAGGGTGAACTCCACCTCCTCCTGCGCAAGGCTCAGCCTAATGCTGCTCAAAATGGTGCACAGAGCGCACCTGACCAGAACCCGAATGAGCAGGTTCTTCCCGGAGGTGGAGGACAAATGTGAGCGGTGGCAGAGGGGCCCGGCCAACCACACCCACATGTTCTGGGCTTGCCCCAAGCTTGCTGGGTTCTGGGCAGCCTTCTCCGAGGCAATGTCCAAGGTTGTGGGGGTGAGGGTGAAGCCATGCCCTGTACAAATGGAGCAAAACTTATCAACTTTTATATTCAATTCTCCTCACAATAAACACCAACGTTCCATTTGTCTTCCAGGTCACTGACTAACCTGTTCCTGGTTCATGTACCAAACCACCCAGATCCCTCTGTACCTCCGCGTTCTGCAATCTCTCTCCATTTCAATCAATTTGCTGCTTTTCTAGTCTTCCTGGCAAAGCGGGCAAGTTCACATTTTCCCACATCGTTTCCCCACTCACTTAACCTGGCAAAATCCCTTTTCAGACTCTCTACTTGACAACTTATTTTCCTATTCCAGAGCTCTGAGGTGCCGAGGGATCAGAGTGTTTCAGTGTATGAAGGTTCAGCAAGTCATTCCAAAGCTAAATAGAATGTAATTGTTTATTTTGAGAGGAATTGAATATAAAAATAGGGAAGTTTTGCTTCAGTTGTGCAGGACATTGGTGACAGCACATCTGGAATATTGTGTCCAGCTCCCCCCCACAATAATACCCATGCCCATTCTGGGGCACCCAGAGGCGAGCTGGGTACCACATCCCAAACATCACCCCCTTCTTGAAGAGGGCAGACTTAATTGGGTTGAAACCCACTCTCCTCTTGGTCAGTTCCGCACCCAGGTCCTGGTGTACCCGGAACTCATTATCCTCCCAGACACATCTCCTCACCTGCCTGGCCCACCTCAGGATCGGTTCCTTATCCAGGAACCGGTGTAGCTTCACCACCATCGCCCTCGGCAGCTCGTTTGCCTGAGGCTTCCTCATCAGCGCCCTGTGCGCTCGATCCATCTCCAAGGGCCGGTCGAAGGCCCCCTCCCCCAGCTTCTCCAGCATTTGGGTCACATAAGAACCTGCGTCCGCTCCCTTAATGCCCTCCGGCACCCCGACTATTCTCACATTCTGTCTCTGCCAGCGGTTCTCCACATCCTTTGAGTCGCTTCTGGGTCTCCCTCAACATTCCAATTTCGGCCGCCATCGAGGGAAGCTGCTCCTTGTTCTCCGCCTCCTCCACCTTCTGGATTGTCTGAGCTCTGGGCCTCCAGCCTCAGCTCCACACGATTGATCACCGCTCTCAGCGGGTCTACCACCTTCGCCAGGTCCTCCAGAGCTTCCCTCTGCTGGCTGAACTTTTCATTCAAAAACTCCACCAGCTGCTCCATAGACCATTGGGCTGGTAAGGCTGACCCCTTGCTCTCCACCATCTTTCCCTGTGTCGCAGGAAGAGTTTCTCATTCCAACAGCTCCTTTCTTCTAGATCCACTTCTGGTCCACGAATCCATCCATCGGTGGAGTATAGTCTTCCTCCACCACCCCTGCACCTTTTTACGTGAAAACATCCGCCGTTAATCAGGGAAAAGGACCAACAAAACTGCCTCGAGTGGGAGCTGCCAAATGTGCGACCATTCACACCATGGCCGCCACCGGGAGTCGTATTTATGAAATTATTTAAATGCGTTGGCAGTAGTTCTGAGAAGGTTTAGCAGAATAATGTCCAGAATGGGCAGGTTGTATCCTGAGGAAAGGTTGACCAGGTTCAGCTGGTACTATCCATTGGAGCCTAAAAGAGGAAGAGGCAACTTGACTGAAATAAAAGAAGCTGAGGGGGTAGTGACAGGGTGGACATGGAGAGGGTGGTTCCTCTTGTGGGAGAATCTGGAACTAGGGGGTGACTGTTTAACAATAAGGGGTCGCCCATTTAAGACGGAGATGAGATGAAATTCTTTCCCTCAGAGGGCGGTGCGTCTCTGCAACTCTCCTCCTCAAAGGGCAGTGGAAGCAGAATCTTTGAACTTTTTTAAGGCAGAGCTGGATAGATTCTTGATTAGCAAGGGGATGAAAAGTTATCGTGGGTCGGCGGGGATGTGGGGCCGAGGTTACAATCAGATCAGCGAATTATCTTATTGAATGGGCTAGCAGGCTCCTCCTGCTATTGGTATGAACTTATCTTAGTGTCATCACAAATTTAGCAACTTTCCATTGAGTCTCTTCAACCAATCATTGATATAACTGTCAATCAGTGAGGTCCCAGCACTGCTTCCTGTGGCACATCGCTCGTCACATCCTGCCAACCAGAAAATGGCCCATTTACCCCTACTCTGTGCTTCCTGTTAGCTCGCTAATCCTCTATCCATGCTAGTAGGTTATCCTCTATGTTCCAAAGCGCTTCAGAATATTTTGAGGTTGCATAAGGTGCTATCTAAATGCAAGCTTTCCTTCTTTTTCAGGGTCTACCTGGAGTACTTGGACAGATGGGCCCCAGGGGCCCTACAGGAGCCATAGGCCCACCCGTATGTATCACGTTATTGGGAATTATCCCAGCTCAGAATGTCAAACCTTCCTGCGGGATTGAATTGGTTTATATTTTACAGTTGTTGCTAGTTTCTATCTACAATTCTCACGAGGTTGAAACTTTCTCCCACAGGGCCGGTCGGGACCACCCGGATCTCCAGGGCCAAAGGTAGGAACCCAACAATTATTGGAGGGGCTGCTTGGCAAAGTAATGGGAATTAAATAATCAGCTCCGTCTGTTAGCGTAAACCTTTCTAAATGACTGATTCGCCTTCAGTCCTGCGTCCGATTCTGGGAAGGACTATTTCACAATTTAGGAAAGACATTGAGGGCTCAGGGAGGGTGCGGAGGAGATTTACTAGAATGTTCCCAGGGATGTGGACTTCAGTTAACGTGGACATACTGGAGAGGCCGACATTGTTCTCCTCACAGCAGCGAAGGCGAAGGGGAGATTTAATTGAGGCGCCAATAGTTGTCCCCTTGGGCGTTGTGGAATGTGAATCCCCCAATGAAGCAGGAGGAAGCTGAGCCAATGGGGAATCAGCAGTGGGAGCTGATAGGCCGCTCCGTCATCCCGGACCGAGGAGTTGTTGGTCCTGGGGTTTTGACCTTAGTGCTGTAGCCCCAACAACATCCTTTGTTGTTGTTTTGATAAAGGGATGTGGTGTTGGGAGGCTGGGCTTAGTGGAGATAAGGAGAATTGTTTTTTCACACGGCGAGCTGTTGTGATCGGGAAGGTTCTGTCTGAAAGGGCGGTGGTAGCAGATTCAATAATACCTTTCAAAAGGGAAATTGGATGGGAGAAATTTGCAGGATTTTGGGGAATGGAACTAACTGATTGATCGTCAGAAACAGAGACCTTTCCAGGCAGGAGAAGGCCATTCTGCCCTTCCAGACTGCCCTGACATTCATTAAGATCAGAGCTGATCTGATTCGTTCTCATCGCCACCTTCCCGTCTGCCCCCCTATCATTTCAAAGAGCTGACCCAGGCACAATGAGCCAAATCCGACCCACTGGGAAAGAGTTCGAGCCAACCCCCTGGGTCTTCTCCTCAACGCTCCTATCGTTCTTTTACAGCTCCGTTGAAATCCTGGATATCAATCCTCCTCGGAAACATGTCCTTCTTCACTCTGTTCAATCTCCCGTTAACCTTCTGGCTCGAAGGAAAATCACCCCAGTATCACCAGTCCCTCCACATTAACTGGACTCCCTCATCCCTCAGGAAATTCCAGTAAAATCTCCAAAACCTCGGCATATTTGCGGAAGGCTGATGCCTCGAGTAGGTCACAATACTCAGGTGCCAACTTTAAGTAATCACCAGAAGTAAATCGTCAATTTACAAATATAACAGGCCAGCGTTTTCAGACATATTTGTAGACTCTGAGACTCCGTGAGTATTTAGATATTTCAACTTGCACATTATATTAACATTTTAGCACAATGAATGCTTGGTTGCTGTGTGTCAGCCATGTTTCAGTACGCCACACACCTCGCAGTCAGCAGGTCAATGGGTACAAAAGCCTCTCCCGAGACCTGAGCCCATAATCCAGGCCCATAGTCCTACTGCAGTACTGAGGGAGCGCTGCACTGTCAGAGGGCAGTACTGAGGGAGTGCCGCACTGTCAGAGGGTCAGTACTGAGGGAGTGCTGCACTGTCAGAGGGTCAGTACTGAGGGAGTGCTGCACTGTCAGAGGGTCAGTACTGAGGGAGTGCTGCACTGTCAGAGGGCAGTACTGAGGGAGTGCCGCACTGTCAGAGGGTCAGTACTGAGGGAGTGCTGCACTGTCAGAGGGTCAGTACTGAGGGAGTGCTGCACTGTCAGAGGGTCAGTACTGAGGGAGCGCTGCACTGTCAGAGGGTCAGTACTGAGGGAGTGCTGCACTGTCAGAGCGTCAGTACTGAGGGAGTGCTGCACTGTCAGAGGGTCAGTACTGAGGGAGTGCTGCACTGTCAGAGGGTCAGTACTGAGGGAGTGCTGCACTGTCAGAGGGTCAGGTAGTTTGTGATGTTAAATGTTGACACTGTATTGGTTTATTTACAGGGTAATGATGGAATCAGTTTCCAGGGGAGACCCGGGGACAAGGTAGGTGAATTTGTTTATTCTATAAAGATGTTGTTCCTGTTGAGCAGTCTGTGGGCGCCAGTTAATGGTCTGAAACTTGACAGAATGGCCGCCAATCTGGCCACCAATCCGGAGTGTGGATAAGGAGCTCCCGGTATCCAATTCAATCGGAGTGATTTTCCTGTTTGTTAATCAGGTAGTCGGGTCCAGTGATTGAAGCTGGTGTCTGAGAGTAACTCATTATAAAGTCTGCCACTGTCAGAATGATTCACTCAGAGAAGGCAACTACTAACAATCTCATTGCATCCTTTTAGATAATTAAAAATCACAATAGCCTCACTCGGATGAGAATGATTGAATTTTGAACAATGGGCACGGAAGGAATTGAAGACAATATCAAAGAGATTGGCGATGAGGAGGCTGAAGGTGGGGAGGGAGATAACAAAGGAGGTTGGAGGTAGTGAGGGAGAAGGATGGAGGAGAGCGGGGGAAGGAGGTTATCAGGGAGAAGGAGTGAGTAGGAAAGGAGGGCGGTAGTGAGGGGGAGAGGGAGGTATTGAGGGTGGTGTGGGGACGAGGAAGGTGGGAATGAGGGAGGTAACAAGGAAAGAGAGGTAGGAAGTGAAGGAGGGAGATGGCGATAATGAGGGATAGGGTGGGCAGAGATGGGGACAGTAGGAAGGGAGAGGAAGGAGGGAGTGAAGGAAATGGAGGAAGGTAGTGAGGAAGGGGGAGTAAGGTGGTATGGGGAGGGAAGGGAGGGAGGAGTGAGGGAGGGAGGGGGAGGGAGGAGTGAGGGAGGGAGGGGAAGGAGGGAGTGAAGGAAATGGAGGAAGGTAGTGAGGAAGGGGGAGTAAGGTGGTATGGGGAGGGAAGGGAGGGAGGAGTGAGGTAGGGAGGGGAAAGGAGGGGGAGGGAGGAAGCAAGAAAATGAAATGAAATGAAAATGAAATGAAATGAAATGAAAATCGCTTATTGTCACGAGTAGGCTTCAATGAAGTTACTGTGAAAAGCCCCTAGTCGCCACATTCCGGCGCCTGTCCGGGGAGGCTGGTACGGGAATCGAACCGTGCTGCTGGCCTGCTTTAAAAGCCAGCGATTTAGCTTGGTGAGCTAAACCAGAAGGAAGGTATATAGTGAGTGAGGAGGAGGGAGGTAGTGATGGGGAGGAAGGTGATGAGGGTGAGGGAAGGGAGAAGTGAGGGAGGGAGAGGGGTGTTGGTGAGTATGAAGAGACGACATTATAGCAGAGTAGAGGGAGGTGTGTACAGGAGGCAATATCTAAAAGTCTGGACATGGGAGGGTTTGCAGAGAGTGAAGACGTATCGATGATAGAAACTGAAATGAACATTTGTTACATTTACTGACAGCACAAATATAATTGGATAGTAAATTGTGAAGAGGACATTAGGGGCTGGATTTTCCATCCTGCCGCGCCAGATTTCTGGTTCACCCCGCCGGCTGGTCAGTGGGGTTTCCCGTTGTGGGGCAGCCTCACGCCATCGGGAAACTCCCACGCTGCCGGCGAACCGGAGCATCCCCACGGCGGACAATCCAGCCCAAGGAGTCTGCAAAGGGATATAAACAGGCAAAGTGAGTGGGGAAACATTTGGCAGATGGGGAATAATGTGGGAAAATGTGAACTTGTCCACTTTGACAGGAAGAATAGAAAAACAGCAAACAATCTAAATGGAGAGAGATTGGGGAACTCTGAGGTACAGAGGGATCAAAGTGTTTCAGAGCGTGGCAAAGTTAGCCTGCAGGTACAGACTGGGAAGGCAAATGGAATCAAAACCAGAAAACGCTGGACAATCTCAGCAGGCCTGACAGCGCCTGTGGAGAGAGAAGGGAGCTAATGTATCAATTCTGGATGAATCTTTGTCAAAGCAAATAGAATGTTGTTTATTGCAGGAAGAATGGAGCAGAAACGTGCGGATGTGATGTTCCATTTGTACACGGTGTTGGTGCGGCCACATCCGGAGTATTGGGAATAGTTTTGGTCTCCTTATTTAAGAAGGGATATAAATGCATTCAAAGAGACTTCCGGTGGCGGCCATGGAGGGTAGGTCGCACATTTGATAGCTCCTGCCTGTAACGGATTTTGGGACCTTTTTCCCCTGTTTTTTCTGGATTTTATGGGATAAATCGGTGAAGAGTGAGACAGTGAGGAGAAATCCCCCTCCGGTGTAGGGAGAACTGGACCAGAAGTGGACGTGTGAGAAGACAAAGTCCTATAAGGGAGACGCGAGCAGAGCTGGTAACACGGGACAGCATGGCGGAGAAGCTGGACTGCGGGGAGACGGCAAAGTGGTCAACGGAGCAGCTGGTGACGTTTATCGAAGATTGCTTCACCAAGCTGAAGAAGGACACGCTGGACCCGATTAAGGGTTCGATTGATCAAGTGGTTCAGAATCAGGAAACCCTCGGGAGAGCGATCCAGGAGGTCGAACGAAAGGTGTCTGAGCACGAGGAGTATATAACCGTGCTGGAAAGCAAGGTGGGGATGATGAACGACCGCTAGAAAAGAATGCAGGAGAAACTGGAGAACCTGGAGAACAGGTCCAGGAGGCAGAATCTCAGAATTGTTGGCCTCCCTGAAGGCAGTGAGGGATCGGATGCGAGGTCCTATGTGACGGACATGTTGGAGAAGTTGATGGGGGCTGGGGTGTTCCCTCGGCCCCTGGAATTGGACAGAGCGCACAGAGCCCTCGCGAGGAAGCCCCGAGCGAACGAGCCGCCGAGGGCCATGGTGGTACGCTTTCACCGTTTCCTGGACAAGGAACACGTTCTGCGGTGGGCCAAGAAGGAACGGAGCAGCAAGTGGGAGAACTGTGAGGTGCGCATCAATCAGGACCTGGGAGCGGATTTGGCCAAGATGCGAGCTGGGTTCAATCGGGCAAAATTCTATTTTTAAATGCCAGACGAAGTTTGGACCTTTATTAAAGAAATGAAGCTGGAGGCAAATTAAAAGACACTTCAGCCTTGGAGAATACTGTGGCAGCGATTTGTGGTGCTGGATTGTATAAATTTAAGTAGCTCTATGTGAAATAATGGGCTGTGTGAATGGTTAAAGATTGATCTGTCTAGCAGGGACCTTGTTAGAGGGGGGGATGGGCTTTGAATTTAGTTCTGCTTTTTGGGTGACTATTTTTCTAAAGTGATTGTTTCTTCACTGCTTTTCTGATGTTTGTTCACTGGGGAATGTGATGCTTTTAAAATGTTTATTCATGTGGGGGGGGGGAGAGAGGAGAGTACAATAGGGAGACAGACTGCTCGGTGCCAGGGGTGGGAGCAATCGTGTCAGCATGGGTCAGCTGACTCTCGGAAGCGCAGTGGGGGGTGGGCAGGTGTTAAGCTGGAGCTTCACTTGGCTCCCCATTGACTGGGCTGTGTTCACTACTCTCTGTAGTTTCTTATGGTCTTGGGCTGGGTAGTTGTCATACCAGGCTGTGATGTAGCCAGATCGGATGCTTTCTATGGTGCATCTGTACAAATTGGTAAGAGTCAATATGGACATGCCAAATTTAGTTAGTTTCCTGAGGAAGTATAGGCTTTGTGGTGCTTTCTTGATGGTAGCGTCGATGTGGGTGGACCAGGACAGATTGTTGGTGATGTGCACACCTAGGAATTTGAAGCTGTCGAGCGTCTTCACCTCAGCCCCATTGATGCAGACATGGGTGTGTAAGATACTTTGCTTCCTGAAGTCAATGACCAGCTCTATAGTTTTGTTGGCACTGAGGGAGATATTGTTGTTGTTACACCATGCCACTAGGTTCTCTATCTCCCTCCTATATTCTGACTCATCGTTGTTCGAGATCCGACCCACTACGGTTGTGCTATGAGCAAACTTGTAGATGGAGTTGGAGCCAAATTTTGCCATGTAGTCGTGTGTGTATAGGGAGTATAGTAGGGGGCTAAGTACACAGCGTCACAGGGCCCCGGTATTAAGGACTAACATGGAGGAGTTGTTGTTGTTTATCCTTACTGATTGTGGTCTATGGGTCAGATTGTCGAGGATCCAGTTGCAGAGGGAAGAGCCAAGTCCTAGGCTTTGGAGTTTTGCTATGATGTGTTGTTGCTGGGGGGGGGGGGGGGGGGGGGGGGAAGCTGCTTTGCTGACAGGGGAGGAACTGTTACTAGGGGACAAATGGGAGGGGTCGGGAATGGCGACAGTCCGAGTGGGGACTTGAGGAAGCGGGGGGCGCGAGCTAGAGGCTGGCCTAAAAAGGGTGATGGCTAGTCAGCGGGTGGTGGGGGGGGGGGGGGGGGGGGGGGAGGGGAGGTTGGAAGCCCCCCGTCCAGGCTGATCACATGGAATGTGAGAGCACTGGATGGGCCGGTCAAGAGGGCTCGCGTGTTCATGCATTTGAGGGTACTGAAGGCGGACATGGCAATGCTACAAGAGACACACTTAAAGGTTACAGACCAGACGAGATTGAGGAAGGGGTGGATTAGCCAAGTATTCCACTCAGGGCTGGACTCAAAGATCAGGGGGGTAGCGATCTTGATCAGCAAATGAGTGGCATTCGAGGCAGGGAGAATCTTGTCAGACAAGGGGGGTGGGGTAGGTATATTATGGTGAGTGGGAAGCTGGAGTGGGTGCGAGTGGTACTCGTGAACATATATGCTCCGAATTGGGACGATGTGGAATTTATGAGGCTGGTGTAGGTAATATACCAGATTTAGAGTCACATAAGCTGATCATGGGAGGGGACTTCAATACAGCCATTGATCCGGAATTGGACCGGTCAAAATCCAGGACAGGGAGGAGGGCGGCTGCGGCAAAGGAATTGGAGGGGTTTATGGAACAGATGGGGGGAGTAGACCCATGGAGGTTTGCACGGCCGAGGGCGAAGGAGTTTTCCTTTTTCTCACAGATCCACAAGGTATACTCTCGCATCGACTTTTTTGTTCTGAGCAGGGCATTAATACCGAAGGTGGTGGATACTGAGTACTCGGCAATCGCAGTACAATCGTGGAGACTGGATGTAGGATTTGTCATGTGAGAGTACCTTTAAGAAATGGATGTTTAAGCAATGTATCTTTAAGAAATGGAGCAGCTCATATTACTGAAGTGATGTCAGAGGGTGGGGGGAGCTGAGTTGAGCTCACTTCTGCTCTTTGGGAGTTTTAGTTTCAGTTTT
This sequence comes from Scyliorhinus canicula, assembly GCF_902713615.1. Lineage (NCBI taxonomy): Eukaryota > Metazoa > Chordata > Chondrichthyes > Carcharhiniformes > Scyliorhinidae > Scyliorhinus > Scyliorhinus canicula. Next base: position 159,003,771 of record NC_052159.1, read on the forward strand.
GAGGAAAAGAGCTTGGGTGTGTCTGTGTTTGCAGTGAGCTGGATCTGCTGTGATCTCTGCCAGGAAAGACTATCTCTGAATCATTTGGGTGATTTAAACTCATAATAGTAATGTCTTTAACCTGATATGTTTCTGTTTAAAGGTGTTAAGTCTTTTGGAGGTTTGAAGGAACATTTTGAGGGATTATTTAGTCTTGTATTATTTTCAGGGTTATCTTTGAAGTAAGGGGTGGTAAATGATCCAATGTTTATTTAAAAGGTTAAGTTGAATTCATGGAATAAACATTGTTTTGTGTTTAAAAACCCACGTGTCCATAATTGTAATACCACACCTGGAGACCAAGCCGTGTGTTTCAAAAGCAACAATCCATTAAAGGGAGAGGTTGGTTGAACTCCATGATGCATTTTGGGTACCCGGTGGAATTCTATAAGAAGTTTTCAGAGATATTGAGCCCATTGCTAGTGAGGACATTTAATGAAGCAAGAGAGAAGGGAGTCCTCCTCCCAACAATGTTGCAGGCCTCAATTTCATTGATCCTGAAACGGGAGAAGGATCCGGAGCAATGGGGGTCATACAGGCCGATTTCTCTACTGAATGTGGATGCCAAACTGCTGGCTAAGATACTGGCCACAAGGATAGAGGACTGTGTCCCGGGGCTGATAGGGGAAGAGCAGACGGGATTTGTAAAGGGCAGGTAACTCAAGGCCAATGTTCGAAGGCTTCTAAATCTTATTATGATGCCCTCAGAAGGAGAGGAGGCGGAGTTGATGGTAGCGATGGATGCGGAGAAGGCTTTTGATCGTGTGGAGTGGAATTACCTGTGGGAGGCACTGGGAAGGTTTGGGTTTTGTGAGGGCTTTATTGACTGGGTGCGGTTGCTCTATCAGGCACCAGTAGCGAGTGTGCGTACAAACCGGCTGAGGTCAGGGTATTTTGAACTACACCGAGGGACGAGGCAAGGGTGCCCCCTCTCCCTGTTACTGTTTGCTCTGGCCAGAGAGTCATTGGCCATGGCATTAAGAAAGGGCTGGTTCGGGGGGGGGGGGGGGTGGAGCACCGGGTCTCGCTCTACGCAGATGACCTGCTCTTGTATATTTCGGACCCGTTGGAGGGGATGGGGGAAGTAATGCGAATCTTGGGTGAATTTGGTAATTTTTCAGGGTATAAATTGAACATGGGGAAAAGCGAGATGTTTGCGATCCAGGCAAGAGGGCAGGAGCAGAGACTGGGAGAGCTGTCACTTAGAATGGTAGGGAACATCTTTCCGATATCTGGGAATCCAGGTGGCCGGGAATGGGAGGCGCTGCACAAGTTAAACCTATCCCGGCTGGTAGAACAAATGGAGGGGAACTTTAATGGATGGGACATGCTCCCGCTATCACTGGCGGGGAGGGTACAGTCCGTGAAAATGACGGTCCTCCCCAGATTTCTGTTTGTCTTTCAGTGCCTCCCTATCTTCATCCCTAAGGCCTTTTTCAAGCGGGCGAATAAGGTTATTTTGGGCTTTGTGTGGGCGGGTAAAACCCCGCGAGTGAAGAACGTGTTGCTGGAGCGCAGTCGGGGGGAGGGTGGGTTGGCGCTGCCGAACTTCTGCAATTACTACTGGGTGGCTAATATAGCCATGATCAGGAAGTGGGTAGTGGGGGAGGAATCGGTGCGGGAGCGGATGGAGGCGGTGTCATGTAAAGACAACAGTTTGGGAGCACTGGTAACGGCACCTCTGCCGTTCTGGCCGGCCCGATACTCCACATGTCCGGTGGTAGTGGCAGCTCTGAGAATCTGGGGGCAGTGGAGGGGATATAAGAGAGTGGAGGGAGCATCGGTTTGGACCCCGATTTATAATAATCAGCGGTTAGTACCGGATAGGCTGGATGGTGGGTTCCGGAGATGGCAAAGGGCAGGAATTAGGAGGATTGGGGATCTATTTATAGATGGGAGCTTCCCCAGCTTGAAAGCCTTGGAGGATAAATTTGAATTGCCAGCAGGGAATGGGTCTAGGTATCTGCAGGTGCGAGACTTCCTGAGAAAACAGGTGCCGGCCTTTCCGCTGCTGCCGCCACGGGGGATACAGGATAGAGTAGTTTCCAGTACCTGGGTGGGAGAGGGGAAGGTATTGGATATTTACCAGGAGCCTTCGGAGACGGAGGAAACTCCGATGGAGGAGCTGAAGGGCAAGTGGGAGGACGAGCTAGGAGGAGAGATAGAGGCGGGTCTGTGGGCGGAGGCCCTAAGCAGGGTTAATACATCCTCATCATGTGCCAGGCTCAGCCTGATACAGTTTAAGGAAGTCCACCCGGCACACATGACACTGGCCCGGATGAGCAGGTTTTTCGGGGTAGAGGACAGGTATGCGAGGTACGCGGGAAGCCCAGCAAATCATGTCCACATGTTTTGGGCATGCCCGAAGCTTAGAGGGCTTTGGCAGGGTTTCGCTAAGGCAATGTCCACGGTGCTAAAAACACGGGTGGTGCCGGGTCCGGAGGTAGCGATCTTTGGAGTGACCCAGGAGTTCAGGGGGCGAAAGAGGCCGACGTCCTGGCCTTTGCCTCCCTTGTAGCCCGGAGACGAATCTTATTAATGTGGAGGGGCTCGAAGCCCCCGAGTGTAGAGACCTGGGTTAGTGACATGGCTGGGTTTCTCAGTCTCGAGAAAATAAAGTTTGCCTTAAGAGGGTCAATGTTAGGGTTCACCCGGAGGGGGCAGCCGTTCGTCGACTTTCTCGGGGAAAATTAAACTGTCAGCAGAAGCAGAATTCCAAGGGTGGGGGGGAATTTCCAAATACCTTAATCAAATATTATTTTAAAAAGTAAATAAACGCATTTGAACCGGTTGAAGGAGGTTCTGGCGACTGAGAGCTGGGGTGAAGATCAGAGTAATGAGAAGTAGCTTTATTGAAACATAGAAAGTTGTGAGGGGTTTGGACAGGGTGGATACTGAAAGTATGTTTCCTCTTGCTGGGGAGTCTAGAACGAGGGGGGACAGTTTAAAAATAAGAGGTCACCCACTTGAGACACAGATGAGGAGGAAATTCTCCTCTCAATGGGTTAGTCTGCGGAATCGTCTGCCTCAGGGGGCAGTGGAGAGTGGGGGGTCATTAAACGTATTCAAGTTGGGTGGGAGGTGGGAGAGAGACGAGAAAGGAGAGTTCGAACTAGAATCAGTTCGCGCATGACCTAATCAAATAGAGGAACAGCCTCGAGGGGGCAATGGCCGCCCTCTTGCTCTGCGTTTATAGGTCATGTCTGTGAGATGATTGAACAAAGAAAGAAGAAAATACAGCACAGGAACAGGCCCTTCGGCCCTCCAAGCCTGCGCCAACCATGCTGCCCGTCTAAACTAAAATCTTCTACACTTCCTGGGTCCGTATCCCTCTATTCCCATCCTATTCATGTATTTGTCAAGATGCCCCTTAAATGTCACTATCGTTCCTGCTTATACCACCTCCTCTGGCAGCGAGTTCCAGGCACCCACTACCCTCTGTGTAAAATAATTTGCCTCATAATCTCCTCTAAACCTTGCCCCTCGCACCTTTAACCTATGCCCCCTAGTAATTGACCCCTCTACCCTGGGGAAAAGCCTCTGACTATCCACTCTGTCTATGCCCCTCATAATTTTGTAGACCTCTATCAGGTCGCCCCTCAACCTCCATCGTTCCAGTGAGAACAGACCGAGTTTATTCAACCTCTCCTCTTAGCTAATGCCCTCCATATCAGGCAACATCCTGGTAAATCTCTTCTGCACCCTCTCTAAAGCCTCCACATCCTTCTGGTAGTGTGGCGACCAGAATTAAACACAATACTCCAAGTGTGGCCGAACTCAGGTTCTATGCAGCTGCAACATGACTTGCCAATTCTTATACTCAATGCCCTGGCTAATGAAGGCAAGCATGCCGTATGCCTTCTTGACTAACGTCTCCACCTGTGTTGCTCCTTTCAGTGACCTGTGGACCTGTACACCTAGATCTCTCTGACTGTCAATACTCTTGAGGGTTCTACCATTCACTGTATATTCCCTACCTGCATTAGAGCTTCCAAAATGCATTACCTCACATTTGTCTGGATTAAACTCCATCTGCCATCTCTCCGCCCAAATCCCCAAACAATCTAAATCCTGCTGTATCCTCTGATGGCATCATCGCTATCCGCAATTCCACCAACCTTTGTGTCGTCTACAAACTTACTGATCAGACCAGTTACATTTTCCTCCAAATCATTGTCTATACTACGAACAGCAAAGGTCCCAGCACTGATCCCTGCGGAACACCACTAGTCACAGCCCTCCAATTAGAAAAGCACCCTTCCATTGCTACTGTCTGCCATCTATGACCTAGCTAGTTCTGTATCCATCTTGCCAGCTCACCCCTGATCCCGTGTGACTTCACCTTTTGTACCTAGGCTACCATGAGGGACCTTGTTAAAGGCCTTACTGAAGTCCATATAGACAACATCCACTGCCCTACCTGCATCAATCATCTTTGTGACCTTTTCAAAAAACTCTATCAAGTTAGGGGCAGATCAATGAGTGAGACATTGATTGCCACCACCGGTCGTCTATCTCTCCGTCGCTTTCACCAACACCTTGGTTGGAAGGTGCAGATTTTAACATTAATAATGATTTTGTGATAAATGATTTTGTGATAAAGGGGCTGACATTCTCGTGTCTCTCACCGGAAGCGAAGTTGGATGATCCAGCAGTTTGTCTCCTAATCTGTGAAGCCCAATGCTAATGTTCCGCGATGCTGACAGACTCAAGCACAGATCGCCGTCTGTATCTCTTGTTAACTGTTTGAATTGTTGCTTCTCAGGGAGAACCCGGTGAGCCAGGTCCACCGGGAGGGCATTTCGGGGAAGCCAGGGGACCATTCGTACCGGGCGACAAGAGAGGAGAAAAGGTAAAACCATAACCGGCTGTGAATGACTCACTTCACAAAATATTAGCTGCCATTCAAGAACAAGACACAGTACTGAGGGAGTGCCGCACTGTCAGAGGGTCAGTACTGAGGGAGTGCCGCACTGTCAGAGGGTCAGTACTGAGGGAGTGCCGCACTGTCAGAGGGTCAGTACTGAGGGAATGCTGCACTGGCAGAGGGTCAGTACTGAGGGAGTGCCGCACTGTCACAGGGTCAGTACTGAGGGAGTGCCGCACTGTCAGAGGGTCAGTACTGAGGGAGTGCCGCACTGTCAGAGGGTCAGTACTGAGGGAGTGCCGCACTGTCAGAGGGTCAGTACTGAGGGAGTGCTGCACTGTCAGAGGGTCAGTAGTGAGGGAGTGCCGCACTGTCAGAGGGTCAGTACTGAGGGAGTGCCGCACTGTCAGAGGGTCAGTACTGAGGGAGTGCTGCACTGTCAGAGGGTCAGTAGTGAGGGAGTGCCGCACTGTCAGAGGGTCAGTACTGAGGGAGTGCTGCACTGTCAGAGGGTCAGTACTGAGGGAGTGCCGCACTGTCAGAGGGTCAGTACTGAGGGAGTGCCGCACTGTCAGAGGGTCAGTACTGAGGGAGTGCCGCACTGTCAGAGGGTCAGTACTGAGGGAGTGCCGCACTGTCAGAGGGTCAGTACTGAGGGAGTGCTGCACTGTCAGAGGGTCAGTAGTGAGGGAGTGCCGCACTGTCAGAGGGTCAGTACTGAGGGAGTGCTGCACTGTCAGAGGGTCAGTACTGAGGGAGTGCCGCACTGTCAGAGGGTCAGTACTGAGGGAGTGCCGCACTGTCAGAGGGTCAGTACTGAGGGAGTGCCGCACTGTCAGAGGGTCAGTACTGAGGGAGTGCCGCACTGTCAGAGGGTCAGTACTGAGGGAGTGCTGCACTGTCAGAGGGTCAGTACTGAGGGAGTGCCGCACTGTCAGAGGGTCAGTACTGAGGGAGTGCCGCACTGTCAGAGGGTCAGTACTGAGGGAGTGCCGCACTGTCAGAGGGTCAGTACTGAGGGAGTGCCGCACTGTCAGAGGGTCAGTACTGAGGGAGTGCCGCACAGGCAGAGGGTCAGTACTGAGGGAGTGCCGCACTGTCAGAGGGTCAGTACTGAGGGAGTGCCACACTGTCAGAGGGTCAGTACTGAGGGAGTGCCGCACTGTCAGAGGGTCAGTACTGAGGGAGTGCCGCACTGTCAGAGGGTCAGTACTGAGGGAGAGCTGCACTGTCAGAGAGTCAGTACTGAGGGAGTGCCGCACTGTCAGAGGGTCAGTACTGAGGGAGTGCCGCACTGGCAGAGGGTCAGTACTGAGGGAGTGCCGCACTGTCAGAGGGTCAGTACTGAGGGAGTGCCACACTGTCAGAGGGTCAGTACTGAGGGAGTGCCGCACTGTCAGAGGGTCAGTACTGAGGGAGTGCCGCACTGTCAGAGGGTCAGTACTGAGGGAGTGCTGCCCTGTCAGAGAGTCAGTACTGAGGGAGTGCCGCACTGTCAGAGGGTCAGTACTGAGGGAGGGCTGCACTGTCAGAGAGTCAGTACTGAGGGAGTGCCGCACTGTCAGAGGGTCAGTACTGAGGGAGTGCCGCACTGTCAGGGGGTCAGTACTGAGGGAGTGCCGCACTGTCAGAGGGTCAGTACTGAGGGAGTGCTGCACTGTCAGAGGGTCAGTACTGAGGGAATGCCGCACTGTCAGAGGGTCAGTACTGAGGGAATGCTGCACTGTCAGAGGGTCAGTACTGAGGGAGTGCCGCACTGTCAGAGGGGTCAGTACTGAGGGAGTGCTGCACTGTCAGAGGGTCAGTACTGAGGGAGTGCCGCACTGTCAGAGGGTCAGTACTGAGGGAGGGCCGCACTGTCAGAGGGTCAGTACTGAGGGAGTGCCGCACTGTCAGAGGGTCAGTACTGAGGGAGTGCTGCACTGTCAGAGGGTCAGTACTGAGGGAGTGCTGCACTGTCAGAGGGTCAGTACTGAGGGAGTGCCGCACTGTCAGGGGGTCAGTACTGAGGGAGTGCCGCACTGTCAGAGGGTCAGTACTGAGGGAGTGCTGCACTGTCAGAGGGTCAGTACTGAGGGAATGCCGCATTGTCAGAGGGTCAGTACTGAGGGAATGCTGCACTGTCAGAGGGTCAGTACTGAGGGAGTGCCGCACTGTCAGAGGGGTGAGTACTGAGGGAGTGCCGCACTGTCAGAGGGTCAGTACTGAGGGAGTGCCGCACTGTCAGAGGGGTCAGTACTGAGGGAGTGCTGCACTGTCAGAGGGTCAGTACTGAGGGAGTGCCGCACTGTCAGAGGGTCAGTACGGAGGGAATGCTGCACTGTCAGAGGGTCAGTACTGAGGGAATGCTGCACTGTCAGAGGGTCAGTACTGAGGGAGTGCTGCACTGTCAGAGGGTCAGTACTGAGGGAGTGCTGCACTGTCAGAGGGTCAGTACTGAGGGAGTGCCGCACTGTCAGAGGGTCAGTACTGAGGGAGTGCCGCACTGTCAGAGGGTCAGTACTGAGGGAGTGCCGCACTGTCAGAGGGTCAGTACTGAGGGAGTGCCGCACTGTCAGAGGGTCAATACTGAGGGAATGCTGCACTGTCAGAGGGTCAATACTGAGGGAATGCTGCACTGTCAGAGGGTCAGTACTGAGGGAGTGCCACACTGTCAGAGGGTCAGTACTGAGGGAGTGCCGCACTGTCAGAGGGTCAGTACTGAGGGAATGCTGCACTGTCAGAGGGTCAGTACTGAGGGAGTGCCGCACTGTCAGAGGGTTAGTACTGAGGGAGTGCCGCACTGTCAGAGGGTCGGTACTGAGGGATTGCTGCACTGTCAGAGGGTCAATACTGAGGGAATGCTGCACTGTCAGAGGGTCAGTACTGAGGGAGTGCCGCACTGTCAGAGGGTCAGTACTGAGGGAGTGCTGTACTGTCAGAAGGTCAGTACTGAGGGAGTGCTGCACTGCCAGAGGGTCAGTACTGAGGGAGTGCCGCACTGTCAGAGGGTCAGTACTGAGGGAGTGCTGCACTGTCAGAGGGTCAGTACTGAGGGAGCGCCGCACTGTCAGAGGGTCAGTACTGAGGGAGTGCCGCACTGTCAGAGGGTCAGTACTGAGGGAGTGCTGCACTGTCAGAGGGTCAGTACTGAGGAATTGCCGCACTGTCAGAGGGTCAGTACTGAGGGAGTGCCGCACTGTCAGAGGGTCAGTACTGAGGGAGCGCTGCACTGTCAGAGGGTCAGTACTGAGGGAGTGCTGCACTGTCAGAGGGTCAGTACTGAGGGAGCGCCGCACTGTCAGAGGGTCAGTACTGAGGGAGTGCTGCACTGTCAGAGGGTCAGTACTGAGGGAGCGCCGCACTGTCAGAGGGTCAGTACTGAGGGAGTGCCGCACTGTCAGAGGGTCAGTACTGAGGGAGTGCCGCACTGTCAGAGGGTCAGTACTGAGGGAGTGCCGCAGTGTCAGAGGGTCAGTACTGAGGGAGTGCCGCACTGTCAGAGGGTCAGTACTGAGGGAGTGCCGCACTGTCAGAGGGTCAGTACTGAGGGAGTGCCGCAGTGTCGGTGAACCAGGTAGGTTTTCACAATTATGGTTTAATTGACTTTTATTTTTTATTGAAATTAAATTTCACCATCTGTCCTGGTGGGGTTGGAACCCGGGTCCCAGAGCGTTATTCTGGGTCCAGTGACAAATCCATTATGCCAACACCTCCCTCTGACATTGGGCAAAATTCATTGTAAATGTTGACGTCAGAATTTACAATGAAAAATTGAAAATAAGGACAGAATGGGCGGTGTTAAAATGGGATCTGAACTGTATCTGAATATTTGGTCCAGTTACATCCCAAACATTAACCCTACCCATCTGGACTCCACTTTTCCCGAACTCCCTGTTCTGGAATGCCGTGATAGATAGCCCAGTTGGCGGGGACATAGTGACTGCTCGATGTTTATTGATGTTTCGTGTGAACCGCTGTCACTTCCTTTCATTCTTTACTCAGGGTGAGAAAGGGGATCAAGGACATGAGGGAGAATTCGGGAACCCAGGAGAACCGGTGAGTTTCAGTCAGGATTGTGGGGATCACAGTTCGGAACAGTTTCAGTCCTCGCCTTGCTTTACAGATTTGCAGGGGATGAATGCCCGGGAATAATGATGTTTGGAATGGTTGTTTTGTTTAGGGAGCTCCAGGTCCAACGGGAGAGGAAGGAGAAGAAGGAATCATGGGCCTTCCAGGACCTCGGGTATGGTTTTACGCTGTACAGCAGCACTTGCAAAATTCTACACTTCTTAACTATGTTTCTAGCCTTAAAATGACCTCTTTCTAATCCTAGGGTTTGAGTGGTTTGGATGGACCCCCAGGTTCTGAAGGACGGAAAGTGAGTATAAAAATCAACAGCGAAACCACATGGTGTGCGAGGAGTTCACTTCCTCCCTCGTCCTCATCATGTCTCCTGCCTTTGTGCCTTGGTGCAGATTGGGCTGGAAGATCCTTTAACTGTGTCACAGTCAGCGACTTCCCCACATCAATAGATTGACGCACACAATCAGAAAAGGTTACAAGCAAAATATAATCGGGAAAAGGAAACACTCTTTAAAAAAATAGTTGAGTATGTAGATCTTGACTTGGTTAGTGTGAGGAGTTTATTCCTGTCACATGTTACAAACGTATGATAGACACCCTGCTCTTTCAGTCTGTCCCACACAATTGTGACGTAAACACTGGCCAACCCCAACCAAACCCGTGTGAACACTGCAGACCGACGATAAAGCTGATCGTGTCACACGTCAGGCTGGAGGGAGAAATTCCTCTTCAACCCATCTCAGCTAATGAAACAGTTTCTTCACTCAAAGGGTTGTGAATCTTTGGATTTCTCTGCCTCAGAGAGATGTGGGTGTTGGATAGGTGAATATATTTAAGACTGGGATAGTCAGGATTTGGGCTCTCAAGGGATTGAGGGATATGGGGAGTAGGCAGGAAAGTGCTGTTGAATATGAGGATCAGCCACGATAGTATTGAAAGGACGAGCAGGCTCGATGGGCCGAATGGTCTTGTGAATCCTAGAGTCCGGTCTGCTCCTGAATTCTGCACGGTCTAACCTTTTGTAAGAAGTCGGGCGTGATTTAACGGCCTCGCCGCCGTTGAGTCTCGCCGGAGGCTTCTCAAGAGATTTGCGATGCTCGAAATGCCTCGCCAGTTTAACAGAATCTGGCGAGACGTCACGATCTGGACCTCGCCGTCACCGGGAGTGATATTTAAATGAGCCATTATGCTGAATTCCATATGTGTTTGTGGGATTCTCCCAGCGCCTAGTGGCCCCGTCTGGGAGAGCTCGCTGGGGAGCCATTTAGCACGTGGCCCAGTCATAGTGGCAGCTGCATGGGTCAGAGACGGGGCTGGTGCCACCCTGGCGTTACCTCTGTCACCCAGGCAGTCAGCATTCCGTTCCCTGGCGAGGAGATTCTCAATCACGCCACTTGGCAGTGGGATGGGAAAACTGAATCCCAACAACCGGAGAATTTTGGCCGGAATCTTTTCCAGATATTTGGGTCAGTGACGGGATTCTCACGATGATCAGGAGCAGAGTTACCTGTCAGTAATTGTAAATGAGGAGCCCGGAGCAGGCGGCGCTCCCGGATTTACTATTCCGATGATCAGAGCCCGGAGCAGGCGGCGCTCCCGGTTTTCCTGTCCCGATGATCAGAGCCCGGAGCAGGCGGCGCTCCCGGTTTTCCTGTTATTCCTGCTCAGTCTCTGGGTGATAGTTTGAGAAGATTGGTTATGGGATGTGAGGCGAGACCTCCACACACTGGTAATCACCATGGTGACCCTGCTGGAGTTTGTGAGGGGCTGGTTAGTGGATGGACAGCTCATTAGCATAAGGACGCGGTTCCTGCAAAAACCTTAATTCCCCGCTGGGTCACTGTCTGTGCGGAGTCTGTACATTCTCCCCGTGTCTGTGCGGAGTCTGTACATTCTCCCCGTGTCTGTGTGGAGTCTGTACATTCTCCCCGTGTCTGTACATTCTCCCCGTGTCTGTGCGGAGTCTGTACATTCTCCCCGTGTCTATGCGGAGTCTGCACCTTCTCCCCGTGTCTGTGCGGAGTCTGTACATTCTCCCTGTGTCTGTGCGGAGTCTGTACATTCTCCCCGTGTCTATGCGGAGTCTGTACATTCTCCCCGTGTCTGTGTGGAGTCTGTACATTCTCCCCGTGTCTGTGCGGAGTCTGTACATTCTCCCCGTGTCTGTGCGGAGTCTGTACATTCTCCCCGTGTCTGTGCGGAGTCTGTACATTCTCCCCGTGTCTATGCGGAGTCTGTACATTCTCCCTGTGTCTGTGCGGAGTCTGTACATTCTCCCCGTGTCTGTGCGGAGTCTGTACATTCTCCCCGTGTCTGTGCGGAGTCTGTACATTCTCCCCGTGTCTATGCGGAGTCTGTACATTCTCCCCGTGTCTGTGCGGAGTCTGTACATTCTCCCTGTGTCTGTGTGGAGTCTGTACATTCTCCCTGTGTCTGTGTGGAGTCTGCACATTCTCCCCGTGTCTGTACATTCTCCCCGTGTCTGTGCGGAGTCTGTACATTCTCCCCGTGTCTGTGCGGAGTCTGTACATTCTCCCCGTGTCTGTACATTCTCCCACTGTCTGTACATTCTCCCTGTGTCTGTGCGGAGTCTGTACATTCTCCCCGTGTCTGTGCGGAGTCTGTACATTCTCCCTGTGTCTGTGTGGAGTCTGTACATTCTCCCTGTGTCTGTGTGGAGTCTGCACATTCTCCCCGTGTCTGTACATTCTCCCCGTGTCTGTGCGGAGTCTGTACATTCTCCCCGTGTCTGTGCGGAGTCTGTACATTCACCCCGTGTCTGTACATTCTCCCCGTGTCTGTACATTCTCCCTGTGTCTGTGCGGAGTCTGTACATTCTCCCCGTGTCTGTGTGGAGTCTGCACATTCTCCCCGTGTCTGTACATTCTCCCCGTGTCTGTGCGGAGTCTGTACATTCTCCCCGTGTCTGTGTGGAGTCTGTACATTCTTCCCGTGTCTGTGCGGAGTCTGTACATTCTCCCCGTGTCTGTGTGGAGTCTGCACATTCTCCCCGTGTCTGTACATTCTCCCCGTGTCTATGCGGAGTCTGTACATTCTCCCCGTGTCTGTGTGGAGTCTGCACATTCTCCCCGTGTCTGTACATTCTCCCCGTGTCTATGCGGAGTCTGTACATTCTCCCCGTGTCTGTGCGGAGTCTGTACATTCTCCCCGTGTCTGTGCGGAGTCTGCACGTTCTCCCTGTGTGTGCGTGAGTTTCCTCCGGGTGCTCCGGTTTCCTCCCACAGCCCAAAGACGCGCAGGTTGGGTGGGTTGGTCATGATAAATTGCCCTTAGTTGTCCAGAAAGGTTAGGTGAGGTGACGGGGATAGGGTGGAGATGTGGGCTTAAGTCGGGTGTTCTTACCCAGGCCTGTGCAGACTCGATGGGCCGAATGGCCTCCTGCACTGTGAATTCTGAGTCTATGATTCTATGATTGTTTCACCCACTGCACGAGTGTCCTTTGTGGCTGATAACGTCGCTCTGCCCACTCAGTATGCCCACCTCTATTGTCACTCTGCCAACCAAACGGAAACACCTGGATCAGGATTCCAGTCCGGTTTCTGGGAGTGAGGTTACACACAGCCCATAGAGGGAAGCCCCCCATGGACGGAGGATAATCGGCAAATAAGCCAATTCCATTTTAAATTGGATGTAAATCAGCCTCTTCAGTAAACCTCATCCGTGTGTCATGGGACTGTTTTCTCCATTTTCAGGGTCTCCCCGGAATCCAGGGTCTCCCCGGGACGAGTGGCCGACCAGGACTGAAGGTAATTTGCACGACTGTCCATTGCTGATCACTGAATGAAATTGGGATCATTGTTTATTTGTCCTGGATCGAGTTTCTTCCCTCAACCAACATCAGCCAATCAGATTACCTGCATTGTGGGTTCCTGCTGTGCACAGATTGACTCTCAAATGTTCCTGTATTGTGACAGTGACCAGGCCATTGCCGTCACAGAGAGGGTATGAAAGGCACTACGTAAATGTACGTTTTTAATGCACTCTCTTGCGATGAACGGTCTTGCAATGGGGGTCCCTGGCTTTGGGACCCCAGCATCGAGACCAAATGGGGGTCCTGAACCCACACTTGGCGGGTGACACACTGACCCCTTAATTGTCGCCAGGGCGATGTTGATTCTGCAGACCAATCAGAGGGCAGACCTCTCAGCACCACCAGGAAGGGGGGGGGGGGGTACAGCGCTGAAGCAGATCAGCAAATGGACCTCAAACTGTTGGTGCTCCTAAAGGGGGGCAGTATAATTTAAACCTTTTTTTAGGATCCTCCAACACCCCAAATATTGCTAATTCTGGACTCGGAGTTACCCTACCTTCCAGGACTTCTGACAAAACATCCGCAATCCCGGCCAGAATTCCCTCAATTTCCGACATGCCCAAAATATATGAACATGGCTGGCCGGGCTACCCCCACACCGTCCACATCTGTCCTCCACCTCCTCGAAGAACCTACTCATCCGGGCTACCGTTATGTGGGCCCTGTGGACTACCTTGAACTGAATCAAGCTGAGTCCAGCACAGGACGAGGATGCATTTACCCTTTTCACAGCTTTTTCCTACAGTTCAGTTTCCAGCTCCCCTCCTAGCTCCTCTTCCCACTTCCTTTTCACCTCTCTGATAGGGGCCCCTTCCCATTCTAATATTTCCCTGTATATCTCTGAAACCTTCCCACGTCCAACCTGTTTTTGACAGCACTTTATCCTGTAGTCCCCTCGGGGGGAGGCGAAGAGCTTGGAACCTGCCTCCGTACAAAGTCCTGCACTTGAAGGTACCGAAACCTGTTCCCACCCGGCAAGTCAAACTCCTCCTCTAATGTCTCCAAGGTCGGAAAGCCCTCCTGGATGAATAGATCCCCAAATCTCTCAATCCCTGCCCGCTGCCATACCTTAAAGCCCCCATCCAGCCCCCCCCCCCCCCCTCCCAGTCAAACCGGTGATTGTCACAGATCGGTGACCACACTGACGCCCCCTCCAGTCTCATATGCTGCCTCCATTGCCCCCACACCCTCAGGGCTGCCACCATCACAGGATTTGTAGCGTACCGAGCCGGCGAGAACGGCACGGGCGCCATCAGTAAAGCCTCCAAACACTCGTACCTTTGCAGGATGCTGCCTCCATCTGCTCCCAGACCGACACCTCCCCCACTACCCACTTCCTGACCATCGATATGTTGGCTGCCCAGTAACAGCTAATAAAGCTCGGGAGGGCCAAGCCCCCTCCCTCCACAGCGAACCCTGCTCCAGAAGTGTCCTCTTTACCCTTGGGGGTTTCCTCCGCCCACACATACCTCAATATTGCTGCATTTATTTTTCTAAAAAAAGCCTTTAGGACAAAAATCGGAAGGCATTGAAAAAAGAAAAGCAGTCTGTCATCCTCACTGTCTGGACCCTTCCCGCTAACGTCAGTGGGAGTATGCCCCATCTATGGAAGCCGTTTTCATTTGGCCGACCGCTTTGCCCAGATTTAACCTGTGGAGTTGCCCCCACTCTTTAACCACTTGAATCCCTAAATATCTGAAACTCCCCGCCAACACTATCAAAGGTAAATCCCACAGTCTCCTTTCCTGCCCCCCGCCTGGATCACAAACATCTCGCTCTTCGCTCTTTCCCATTTTCCAGCTTGTAGACTGAAAATCGCCCAAATTCTCCCAGTACCTCCATGATTTTGGTCATTCCCCCCACACCGGGTCTGTAACGTAAAGCAGCAATTCATCCGCATAGAGAGAAACCCTGTGCTCCCCCCCCCCCCCCCCTCACTATTACCTGCCATGATCCAGGGGCCATTGCTAAAGGCTCTATGGCCAGGGATAAACAGTAATGGGGAGAGCAGGCAGCCCTGCCTTGTCCGTCTCCCAAGATTAAAATATTCTGACCGGGTTCGGTTGGTTCTTACATTTGCCACCGGGGCCTGAACAGCTGGACCCAATCCACAAATCCCTGCCCGAACACAAACCTGCCTGAAATATCCCACAGGTACTTCCACTCCACTCAGTCGAAAGCCTTCTCCGCGTCCATGGCTACTACCACCTCACCCTCACGCCAATCGGCTGGCATCATTATGACATTGAGAAGCCGCCTGATATTAGATGTCAGGCGCCTGCCCTTCACAAATCCCGTCTGATCCTCACCTATTACCTCTGGGAAACAGTCTTTTATTCTGGTGGCCAAGATCTTTGCCAGTAATTTAGCATCTACATTTAAAAGGGAAATTGGTCTGTAGGGTCCACAGCTCTCCGAGTCCTTGTCCTGCTTCAGGATGAGAGAGATAGATGCCTGTGGTAGCGTTGGGGGGAGCACTCCCAGCTCCTTGGACTCATTGAAAGCCTTGACTAACAGCGGCCCCACTAGCCCCGAAACGTTTTGTAAAATTCCACTGGGAATCCGTCAGGCCCCAGGGCCTTACCCGTTTGCATTGCCCCCAATCCGTCTATCACCTCCCCAAGCCCAATTGGGTCCCCAAGACTTCCACCAGCTTCTGATCTACCTTCAGGAACACCAGCTTCTCCAGGAATTGGTTCATTCCCTCCTCCCCCACAGGGGGTTCCGACTCGTATAAACAGCTATAGAATTCACGGAACACGTCATTAACCGCCCCCCGGATCCCTCACTCCTTTCCCCCTCACATCCTTAATTTTCCCTAGTTCTCTTGCCGCCTCCTGTTTCCTCAGCTGATGCACCAGCATCCTGCTACCTTTCTCCCCATGTTCATATGTTGCCCCTTTTACCCTCCTCAGCTGACCCTCCGCCTTTCCTGTGGAAAGGAGCCCAAACTCCGTTTGAAGTCTCTGACACACCTTCAGGAGCTCCTCATTCGGGAACTCCGCATATCTCCGATCCACACGCAAGATTCCTCCTACTAGCCTGTCCAACTCCACCCGTTCAGCCCTCTCCCTATGGGCCCAAATCGAAATATATTCCCCTCTGAGGACCGCTTTCAATGCCTCCCACACCACCCCAGCCGCGGTCTCTCCCGTGTTGTTGGTTTTTATATATCCCCGAATGGCCTCCCTCACTCGCTAACAGCCCTGCATCTCGCCTCCACTGTGGGCGCTGAGAATTTCCCAGGTTCACCTGTAGGTCTCGCCAATGTGGCGCATGGTCCGATTCTACGATTGCTGAATACTCTGTGTCCATCACCCCCGCTAACAATGTTTGGTCCAATATTAAAAAATCGATCCTGGAGTACGCCTTGTGCACATGAGAGTAGAATGAATATTCCTTACTCCTTGGCTTCTCAAATCTCCACGGATCAGCACCCCCCATGCGCTCCATGAACCTTCGCAGCTCAGTCGCCATTGCTGACACTTTCCCCGACCGAGAACTCGACCCTGTCCACCTAGGATCCAAGACCGTATTAAAATCGCCCCCCATAATCAACCGGTGCGAGTCGAGGTCCGGGATTTTTCCCAGCATCTTCCTAACAAACGCGACATCGTCCCAGTTTGGGGCATATTTACCTACACCACTGCCATTACCTCCATTTTCCCGCTCACCATAATAAATCTGCCTCCCGGGTCTGTCACCATTTCCCCACCTCGAACGCCACCCTTTTGTTAATCAGGATGCCCCCCCCCCTTGTTTTGAAGTCCAATTCTGAATGAAACACCTGTCCGACCCGTCCCTTTTTTAGTCTAAATTGATCCCCCAGCTTCAAGTGTGTCTCCTGTAACATGGCCACGTCCGCCTTTAACTGTCTCAGGTGTGTGAACACACGGGCTCTCTTGACCGGCCCGTTCTGGCCACGAACATTCCACGCAACCAGTCTGGTCGGGGGGGGGGGGGGGGGGCTCCTGCCCCCCTCCCCTGTTGATCAGCCTTGACCTTTCCTCGGCCAACCCTTAGCCCGTGGCCCGCACCTGCCCAGATTCGCCCATTGGTGGCGACCACCATCCAATCTCCATCTCCAGCCTCCTGGAAGTCCCCAAATCGTCAGCAGTACCCCCCCCTCCCATCCCTACCCCCCCAATCCCTACCCCCCCCTCCCATCCCTACCCCCCCCAATCCCTACCCCTCCCCCATCCCTACCCCCTCCCCCCCCCAATCCATCCCCCTCCCCCACCCCTAACCCCCCCATCCCTACCCCCTCCCCACATCCCTCCCCCATCCCTACCCCCTCCCCCACCCCCACCCCCTCCCTCCCATCCCTACCCCCCAATCCCTACCCCCTCCCCCCACCCCTAACCCCCCCATCCCTACCCCCTCCCCACATCCCTCCCCCCATCCCTAACCCCTCCCCCCATACCTACCCCCTCTCCCCATCCCTACCCCCTCCCCCCATACCTACACC
The DNA here is from genome assembly GCF_902713615.1 of Scyliorhinus canicula. NCBI lineage: Eukaryota > Metazoa > Chordata > Chondrichthyes > Carcharhiniformes > Scyliorhinidae > Scyliorhinus > Scyliorhinus canicula. The sequence goes on from NC_052159.1 coordinate 159,021,042, forward strand.
CTCCAATCCCTACCCCCTCCCCCATCCCTACCCCCTCTCCCCATCCCTACCCCCTACCCCCATACCTACACCCCCCAATCCCTACTCCCTCCCCCTATCCCTACCCCCTCCCCCATCTCTATCCCCTCCCTCCCATCCCTACCCCCTCCCCCATCCCTACTCCCTCCCCCCATCCCTACCCCCTCCCCATCCCTACCCCCCCCATCCCGACCCCCTCCCCCATCCCTACCCCCTCCCCCCATCCCTTCTCCCTCCCCCCCATCCCTACCCCCTCCCCCCCCCCCTATCCCATCCCCTCCACCTCGTCACTTTTCAGCTCACCCCCCACTTTGCTTCCATGAACCAGCCTTACCCGCTAACCTGGCAGCTCCCCCCGTGAAGCCTCAAACTTTACCGGCTGCTGGACCTTTTACCTGCCAGCTCATTACAGTTTCAGAACAACAGCACCGAGTGCAAAAAACTAACACACCCTCCACTTACAGCCCAAACTCAATGGCCCACCCCTCCCCCTTTACAACATCTTATCAACCCTATCACCTTCAAACAGAGCCCCAAACAATGGAAGTGTCAACAAACAGGGTCAATGGAGGGACAGAAATAATTAGATATGTAAAAACTCGAACAGGCGCCTTTCCCTCCTGGACCAACTTAATTTGAAAACTCTTCTCCCAGCTCCATTCTCTTTTTCCCTTTATTATTATTTTCCCTTTTTGACCTTTTTTTTAACAAACACAAACAAAAAGGAAGAAACGGTACCTGAGTACAGACATTGAAAGGTCAAAGTTGGGTAACTCCAGAAGAACCCCCCCCCCCCCCCCCCTTCTCATCGTAACTCCAGTTACCGTGCAGCACAGAACCTTTTCACGTAAATCGCTACCAACCAGTTTTCTCTTTGGATTAAGACCTTATGGGTCCCCCAGGTTGTTGTCTTTCATAAAGCCCGACACATCTTCCGGCGAACCAAAATACAGTTCCCGTTCCTCGTATGTTACCCAAAAACGGGACGGGTAGAGCAGTCCATATTTTATTCCCTTCGCATACATGGCCGCTTTAACTTTATTAAAACTCATCCTCCTCTCAGCAAGTTCTGCTCCCAAGTCTTGGTAAACCCGGATCTCGGCTTCTTCCCATACGAACCGTTTTGTCTCCCTTGCCCGTCCCATGATGCTTTCTTTGTCCAGGAATCGACACAGCCTCACCACCAATGCCCTCGGAGGCTCATGACCCTGGGACTTGTGTATCAGTGCCCTGTGAGCCCGGTCCACCTCCAACGGCCTGTCGAACGCCTCTGCCCCCATCATTTTCTCCAACATCTTCACAACATCCGCACCGGCATCCGATCCTTCCTTTCCCTCTGGCAGACCGACCATCTGAATGTTCTGCCTGTGGGAACGATTCTCCAGGTCTTCCACCTTTTCCAGCAGCTGCTTTTGCCGATCCTGTAAAATGCCAATTTGCAGGGCCATCCCAGTGGACTGCTCCTCTTGCTCCGTCGCCTACTCCTGTAGCTTTTGGATCGACTGTCCCTGGGCCGTCACTGTCACCTCCGTCCGGTCGACAGCCTCCTTAATCGAGGCTACCACCTTGGTCAGGTCCTCGCACACTCCTTACGGTGCTGGGCAAACGTCTCATCCAGGTCTGTAACCAACCGATCCATCGTCTATTGGGCCGGTGGGGCTGGACCTCGCTTCTCAGTCCAAAGATGTGCGGGTTAGGTGGATTGGCCATACTAAATTGCCCGTAGTGTCCTAATAAAAGTAAGGTTAAGGGGGGGTTGTTGGGTTACGGGTATAGGGTGGATACATGGGTTTGAGTAGGGTGATCATGGCTCGGCACAACATTGAGGGCCGAAGGGCCTGTTCTGTGCTGTACTGTTCTATGTTCTATGTTCTATGTTCTATGTTCTCTGCCATTGCAGCCACCAAGCTCAGATCCTCACCTCCAAACAGCGTTTGATGCCTTCTTTTGCGATTATTTCTCGAGCGTAATTCCATAGGATAGGGGTCCACTTATGTTAGAAAACATTTCCACGAAAATCCAGCTTAAAAGCCGTCAAAAAACCACTAAGAGCGGGAGCTGCTAAATGAGCGACTGTTCACAGCATAGTTGCCACCTGAACTGCCATCATTTAAATGTTTGACCGAGAACAGATGGACCCCTCCCTCCCCGCCAGATTGGAAAACTTTCCACCCATTCCAATCCCGCAAAATAGTCACAACACAAACTGATGCCCCCAATCCCAATCCCCTTGTCCCATGTTCATATCCCACAATTCTCTCTGAGCGGCAAGAATCTGAAACAGCAACATCAGCCCATGGCTGGTGGTTAATGATTTGTGATTAATTATTACGAATCCCAGATTGGCTCTCGTTTTCCTTTTTAAATGTCATTTTACTTTAACAGAAGTGGTTGCAAAGCCCATCCCGTCAACATTTCACCCTTTGTAAACTCCATCTGAAATTAGCACCAATTAAACTCTGCCGCTGGTTATTTGTTCCACTTAATACCTGATTGATCAGAATTTTATATTTTCATTTCAAAGAACAAAGAAAAGTACAGCACAGGAACAGGCCCTTCGGCCCTCCAAGCCCGTGCTGACCCTGGATTTCTTTATTGCCTGAACTCTCATCCATGTCGTTTGCCTGAACTTTTGAGAATCGCGATTGTCACACGCCCCACATCTGTTTAGCTCACTGGGCTAAATCGCTGGCTTTTAAAGCAGACCCAGGCAGGCCAGCAGCACGGTTCGATTCCCAGTACCAGCCTCCCCGAACAGGTGCCGGAATGTGGCGACTAGGGGCTTTTCACAGTAACTTCATTTGAAGCCTACTCGTGACAATAAGCGATTTTCATTTTTTCATTTCATCTGGGTCAGGCAGCCGTTGCTGACCGTCCCAGGTTAGACCAGGTCCCCCTCCCCTTCCTGCCATCGATTCCAGTCCATGCCGCGTGTGACAGTGGGCTGAGATTTAACTCTCTCTCCTTCACCTGCCAGTGCTGACTAACTGAATCGGACATTTCTCATTCCACTGGTTCCAACAGAGTGAAGGCAGTTTGTGTTTTACAACGAGAGCACGATCCACGCCAAAACTCTCCTGCCGCCTGAGGGTGAACAGCTCCACATGGCCGGTCCTGGTATGATGTCAATGCTGAGCAAAGCAGAGTGAAATGTGAAAGTCTAACATTCTCCCTCAATCCACAGGGTGACCGGGGTGACCAGGGTTCCTCCGGCCTGTCCATCACTTACACTGGCTCAATCCCCAAAGGTAAGTTCACTTTCTCAGGTAAAGAAGGGAGCTACAAAATATATCGGGGGGGGGGTGTGAAATCAGTTTTGTTGGGCAGCAAAAACAGAGGACAGTGCGGGGACAGTGCGGGGACAGTGCGGGGACAGTGCGGGGACAGTGCGGGAGGACAGTGCGGGGACAGTGCGGGGACAGTGCGGGAGGACAGTGCGGGGACAGTGTGGGGACAGTGTGGGGACAGTGCGGGAGGACAGTGCGGGGACAGTGCGGGAGGACAGTGCGGGGACAGTGCGGGGGGACAGTGCGGGGGGACAGTGCGGGGACAGTGTGGGGACAGTGCGGGGACAGTGCGGGGACAGTGCGGGGACAGTGCGGGGGGACAGTGCGGGGACAGTGCGGGGACAGTGCGGGGACAGTGCGGGGACAGTGCGGGGACAGTGCGGGGACAGTGCGGGAGGACAGTGCGGGGACAGTGCGGGGACAGTGCGGGGACAGTGCGGGGACAGTGCGGGGGGACAGTGCGGGGACAGTGCGGGGGGACAGTGCGGGGACAGTGCGGGGACAGTGCGGGGACAGTGCGGGGACAGTGCGGGGGGACAGTGCGGGGACAGTGCGGGAGGACAGTGCGGGGGACAGTGCGGGGACAGTGTGGGGACAGTGCGGGGACAGTGCGGGGACAGTGCGGGGGACAGTGCGGGGACAGTGCGGGGGGACAGTGCGGGGACAGTGCAGGGGGACAGTGCGGGGACAGTGCGGGGACAGTGCGGGGGGACAGTGCGGGGACAGTGCGGGGAGACAGTGCGGGGGGACAGTGCGGGGGGACAGTGCGGGAGGGCAGCGCGGGGACAGTGCGGGGGGACAGTGTGGGACAGTGCGGGGACAGTGCGGGGGGACAGTGCGGGACAGTGCGGGGACAGTGCGGGGGACAGTGCGGGGGACAGTGCGGGGGGACAGTGCGGAGGGCAGCGCGGGACAGTGCGGGGGACAGTGTGGGGACAGTGCGGGACAGTGCGGGGACAGTGTGGGGACAGTGCGGGACAGTGCGGGGACAGTGTTCGGACAGTGCGGGGACAGTGCGGGGACAGTGCGGGGGGACAGTGCAGGGGGACAGTGCGGGGACAGTGAGGGACAGTGCGGGGGGACAGTGCGGGGACAGTGCGGGGACAGTGCGGGGACAGTGCGGGGGGACAGTGCGGGGGACAGTGCGGGGACAGTGCGGGGACAGTGCGGGGACAGTGCGGGGGGGACAGTGCGGGGACAGTGCGGGGGACAGTGCGGGGGACAGTGCGGGGGGGACAGTGCGGGGAGGACAGTGCGGGGGACAGTGCGGGGACAGTGCGGGGGACAGTGCGGGAGGACAGTGCGGGGGACAGTGCGGGGACAGTGCGGGGGACAGTGCGGGGACAGTGCGGGGACAGTGTGCGGGGACAGTGCGGGAGGACAGTGCGGGGGGACAGTGCGGGGGGACAGTGCGGGGGACAGTGCGGGAGGGACAGTGCGGGGACAGTGCGGGGGGACAGTGCGGGGACAGTGCGGGGGACAGTGCGGGGACAGTGCGGGGACAGTGCTGGGGACAGTGCGGGGGGACAGTGCGGGGACAGTGCGGGGGACAGTGCGGGGACAGTGCGGGGGACAGTGCGGGGGACAGTGCGGGAGGACAGTGCGGGGACAGTGCGGGAGGACAGTGCGGGGACAGTGCGGGGACAGTGCGGGGGACAGTGCGGGGACAGTGCGGGGGACAGTGCTGGGGACAGTGCGGGGACAGTGCGGGGACAGTGGGGGACAGTGCGGGGGACAGTGCGGGGACAGTGCGGGGACAGTGCGGGGGACAGTGCGGGGACAGTGCGGGGGACAGTGCGGGGACAGTGCGGGGGACAGTGTGGGGACAGTGCGGGGACAGTGCGGGGACAGTGCGGGGGACAGTGCGGGGACAGTGCGGGGACAGTGCGGGGGACAGTGCGGGGACAGTGCGGGGACAGTGCGGGAGGACAGTGCGGGGACAGTGCGGGGGGGACAGTGCGGGGACAGTGCGGGGACAGTGCTGGGAGCAGTGCGGGACAGTGCGGGGGACAGTGCGGGGACAGGCGGGGGACAGTGCGGGGGGGACAGTGCGGGAGGACAGTGCGGGGACAGTGTGGGGACAGTGCGGGGGGACAGTGCGGG
>NC_052159.1:159026949-159050909 GCF_902713615.1 Scyliorhinus canicula
AGCAGCCACCCGCCGGGTACGGGAGAATCCCGCCCTCTCCCTCCCTCAGCAGCCACCCCGCCGGGTACGGAGAATCCCCGCCCTCTCTCTCCCTCAGCAGCCACCCCGCCGGGTACGGGAGAATCCCGCCCTCTCTCTCCCTCAGCAGCCGCCCCGCCGGGTACGGGAGAATCCCGCCCTCTCCCTCCCTCAGCAGCCACCCCGCCGGGTATGGGAGAATCCCGCCCTCTCCTCCTCAGCAGCCACCCCGCCGGGTACGGGAGAATCCCGCCCTCCCCCCCTCAGCAGCCACCCCGCCGGGTACGGGGAGAATCCCGCCCTCTCCCTCAGCAGCCACCCCGCCGGGTACGGGAGAATCCCGCCCTCTCCCTCCCTCAGCAGCCACCCCGCCGGGTACGGGAGAATCCCGCCCTCTCCCTCAGCAGCCACCCCGCCGGGTACGGGAGCATCCCGCCCTCTCCTCCCTCAGCAGCCACCCCGCCGGGTACGGGAGAATCCCGCCCTCTCCCTCCCTCAGCAGCCACCCCGCCGGGTACGGGAGAATCCCGCCCTCTCCCTCAGCAGCCACCCCGCCGGGTACGGGAGAATCCCGCCCTCTCTCCTCCCTCAGCAGCAACCCCGCCGGGTACGGGAGAATCCCGCCCTCTCCCTCAGCAGCCACCCAGCCGGGTACGGGAGAATCCCGCCCTCTCCCTCCCTCAGCAACCGCCCCGCCGGGTACGGGAGGAATCCCGCCCTCTCCTCCCTCAGCAGCCACCCCGCCGGGTAGGGAGAATCCCGCCCTCTCCCTCCCTCAGCAGCCAGCCCCGCCGGGTACGGGGAGAATCCCGCCCTCTCCCTCCCTCAGCAGCCACCCCGCCGGGTACGGGAGAATCCCGCCCTCTCCCTCAGCAGCCGCCCCCGCCGGGTACGGGAGAATCCCGCCCTCTCCCTCAGCCAGCCACCCCGCCGGTTACGGGAGAATCCCGCCCTCTCCCTCCCTCAGCAGCCACCCCGCCGGGTACGGGAGAATCCCGCCCTCTCCCTCCCTCAGCAGCCACCCCGCCGGGAACGGGAGAATCCCGCCCTCTCCCTCAGCAGCCACCCGCCGGGTACGGGAGAATCCCGCCTCACTCACAGAACCCGCCGGGTACGGGAGAATCCCGCCCTCCCTCAGCAGCCACCCGCCGGGTACGGGAGAATCCCGCCTCCCTCAGCAGCACCCGCCGGGTACGGGAGAACCCCCTCTCCCTCAGCAGCCACCCCGCCGGGTACGGGAGAATCCCGTTCCCTCCCTCAGCAGCCCACCCCGCCGGGTACGGGAGAATCCCGCCCTCTCCCTCCCTCAGCAGCCACCCCGCCGGGTACGGGAGAATCCCGCCCTCTCCCTCAGCAGCCACCCCGCCGGGTACGGGAGAATCCCCCCCTCCCTCAGCAGCACCCCGCCGGGTACGGGAGAATCCCGCCCTCTCTCCCTCAGCAGCCACCCCGCCGGGTACGGGAGAATCCGCCCTCCTCCCTCAGCATTGCCCCGCCGGGTACGGGAGAATCCCGCCCTCTCTCTCCCTCAGCAGCCACCCCGCGGGTACGGGAGAATCCCGCCCTCTCCCTCCCTCAGCAGCCACCCCGCGGGTACGGGAGAATCCCGCCCTCTCCCTCCCTCAGCAGCCACCCCGCCGGGTACGGGAGAATCCCGCCCTCTCCCTCCCTCAGCAGCCACCCCGCCGGGTACGGGAGAATCCCGCCCTCTCCCTCCCTCAGCAGCCACCCCGCCGGGTACGGGAGAATCCCGCCCTCTCTCTCCCTCAGCAGCCACCCCGCCGGGTACGGGAGAATCCCGCCCTCTCTCTCCCTCAGCAGCCACCCCGCCGGGTACGGGAGAATCCCGCCCTCTCTCTCCCTCAGCAGCCACCCCGCCGGGTACGGGAGAATCCCGCCCTCTCTCTCCCTCAGCAGCCCCCACGCAGGTTTCACGATGTTTAAAAGCACAAGTGAATCGCACCGTGGGGAACTCGGCCCATCGGAGGCGGAGAATCGCGGAGGCCCCGGAGAATACCGGCTCTGGCCTGCTATTGGCATGCCAACGGGTTTTACTGTACGTACGTTCCGGACCGCATTGACGCCGCTGTCGAGACGACGGAGAATTGCAATTTGGTGTCAAATCAGCGGCTGCTGGGAACCGATTCTGCGGCCAATCCCGTTTCCCGATTCAGGCGTCGGCCGATGGAAAACGCTGCCCATGAGTTCAGGCTGAGGGAAGGGGGGAATGTTAAGGAGGTTCAGCCTGGTGGGAAATAAAAACTTAGAGGCAAACTTTTACTTACAGCGAGGACTACGTCAGCCAAAAGCAACACGGTCAGGAATCGCAATGAGAGGCACCTGGAAACAAACAGATATGTTTAAACTGATTTAGTGGGAATTTATCCATGATAAAGAAACATCAGACAATGCATCAGTAAATCAGAAACTTTCTCTCAGCACACGGTAATAAGATGGAGTTTGTACGTCAGGCAGGATAGAATCTGCTGGGCTGGACAAAATATTCAAACACGTCATTCCAATTACAATATTCAAAATCAGCAATTCTGTCTGGCGAAGGAACAAGGTCAGCAATAACCTTGTTGTAGTGGAGTTGTAGACAGTGTGGAAGGATGTTGCAGGTTACAGAGGGACATAGATAAGCTGCAGAGCGGGGCTGAGAGGTGGCAAATGGAGTTTAATGTGGAGAAGTGTGAGGTGATTCACTTTGGAAAGAATAACAGGAATACGGAATATTTGGCTAATGGTAAAATTCTTGGTAGTGTGGATGAGCAGAGGGATCTCGGTGTCCATGTACATAGATCCCTGAAAGTTGCCACCCAGGTTGATAGGGTTGTGAAGAAGGCCTATGGTGTGATGACCTTTATTGGTAGAGGGATTGAGTTCCGGAGCCATGAGGTCATGTTGCAGTTGTACAAAACTCTGGTACGGCGTACGAGTATTGCGTACAGTTCTGGTCGCCTCATTATAGGAAGGACGTGGAAGCTTTGGAACGGGTGCAGAGGAGATTTACCAGGATGTTGCCTGGTATGGAGGGAAAATCTTATGAGGAAAGGCTGATGGACTTGAGGTTGTTTTCGTTAGAGAGAAGAAGGTTAAGAGGTGACTTAATAGAGGCATACAAAATGATCAGAGGGTTAGATAGGGTGGACAGTGAGAGCCATCTCCAGCGGATGGAGGTGGCTAGCACGAGGGGACAAAGCCTTAAATTGAGGGGTAGTAGATATAGGACAGAGGTCGGAGGTAGGTTTTTTACGCAAAGAGTGGTGAGGCCGTGGAATGCTCTACCTGCAACAGTAGTGAACTCGCCAACATTGAGGGCATTTAAAAGTTTATTGGATAAGCATATGGATGATAAGGGCATAGTGTAGGTTAGATGGCCTTTAGTTTTTTCCATGTCGGTGCAACATTGAGGGCCGAAGGGCCTGTACTGCGCTGTATCGTTCTATGTTCTATGTTCTATAACCGCTGGATTCAGAGGGAAGGGGAAATGAGGACACAGGGTAGCAGAGGATAAAGAACTCCTCATACAGACAGGACAGAGGAGGGGTGAGGCAGGGTGTGTGGGGGAGGTGTGGGCTATGGGGTGAGTGGGAAGTGACAGCTGGATGGGGTACAGTGTGTGTGAGGGGTGGGGAGTGGGTGGGGGTACAGTGTGTGTGAGGGTGGGGAGTGGGATGGGGTACAGTGTGTGTGTGAGGGTGGGGAGTTGGATGGGGTACAGTGTGTGTGTGAGGGTGGGGAGTGGGATGGGGTGCAGTGTGTGTGTGAGGGTGGGGAGTTGGATGGGGTACAGTGTGTGTGTGAGGGTGGGGAGTTGGATGGGGTACAGTGTGTGTGAGGATGGGGAGTTGGATGGGGTACAGTGTGTGTGTGAGGGTGGGGAGTGGGATGGGGTACAGTGTGTGTGTGAGGGTGGGGAGTTGGATGGGGTACAGTGTGTGTGTGAGGGTGGGGAGTGGGATGGGGTACAGTGTGTGTGAGGCTGGGGAGTGGGATGGGGTACAGTGTGTGTGTGAGGGTGGGGAGTGGGATGGGGTACAGTGTGTGTGAGGCTGGGGAGTGGGATGGGGTACAGTGTGTGTGTGAGGGTGGGGAGTGGGATGGGGTACAGTGTGTGTGTGAGGGTGGGGAGTGGCTTGGGGTACAGTGTGTGTGAGGGTGGGGAGTGGGATGGGGTACAGTGTGTGGGGCTGGGGAGTGGGATGGGGTACAGTGTGTGTGTGAGGGTGGGGAGTGGGATGGGGTACAGTGTGTGTGAGGGTGGGGAGTGGGATGAGGTACAGTGTGTGTGTGAGGGTGGGGAGTGGGATGGGGTACAGTGTGTGTGAGGGTGGGGAGTGGGATGGGGTACAGTGTGTGTGTGAGGGTGGGGAGTTGGATGGGGAACAGTGTGTGTGTGAGGGTGGGGAGTTGGATGGGGTACATTGTGTGTGTGAGGGTGGGGAGTGGGATGGGGTACAGTGTGTGTGTGAGGGTGGGGAGTGGGATGGGGTACAGTGTGTGAGGGTGGGGAGTGGGATGGGGTACAGTGTGTGTGTGAGGGTGGGGAGTTGGGATGGGGTACAGTGTGTGTGTGAGGGTGGGGAGTGGGATGGGGTACAGTGTGTGTGTGAGGGTGGGGAGTGGGATGGGGTACAGTGTGTGTGTGAGGGTGGGGGGTGGGATGGGGTACAGTGTGTGTGTGAGGGTGGGGAGTGGGATGGGGTACAGTGTGTGAGGGTGGGGAGTGGGATGGGGTACAGTGTGTGAGGGTGGGGAGTGGGATGGGGTACAGTGTGTGTGAGGGTGGGGAGTGGGATGGGGTACAGTGTGTGTGTGAGGGTGGGGAGTTGGATGGGGTACAGTGTGTGTGTGAGGGTGGGGAGTTGGATGGCGTACAGTGTGTGTGTGTGAGGGTGGGGAGTTGGATGGGGTACAGTGTGTGTGTGAGGGTGGGGAGTTGGATGGGGTACAGTGTGTGTGTGAGGGTGGGGAGTTGGATGGCGTACAGTGTGTGTGTGTGAGGGTGGGGAGTTGGATGGGGTACAGTGTGTGTGTGAGGGTGGGGAGTGGGATGGGGTACAGTGTGTGTGTGAGGGTGAGGAGTGGGATGGGGTACAGTGTGTGTGTGAGGGTGGGGAGTGGGATGGGGTACAGTGTGTGTGAGGGCTGGGGAGTGGGATGGGGTACAGTGTGTGAGGGTGGGGAGTGGGATGGGGTACAGTGTGTGTGAGGGTGGGGAGTGGGATGGGGTACAGTGTGTGTGTGAGGGTGAGGAGTGCGATGGGGTACAGAGTGTGTGTGAGGGTGGGGAGTGGGATGGGGTACAGTGTGTGTGAGGATGGGGAGTGGAATGGGGTACAGTGTGTTTGTGAGGGTGGGGAGGTGGATGGGGTACAGTGTGTGAGGGTGGGGAGTTGGATGGGGTACAGTGTGTGTGAGGGTGGGAGTGGGATGGGGGTACAGTGTGTGTGAGGGTGGGGAGTGGGATGGGGTACAGTGTGTGTGAGGGTGGGGAGTGGGATGGGGTACAGTGTGTGTGTGAGGGTGGGGAGTGGGATGGGGTACAGTGTGTGTGTGAGGGTGGGGAGTGGGATGGGGTACAGTGTGTGTGTGAGGGTGGGGAGTGGGATGGGGTACAGTGTGTGTGAGGGTGGGAGTGGGATGGGGTACAGTGTGTGTGTGAGGGTGGGGAGTGGGATGGGGTACAGTGTGTGTGAGGGTGGGGAGTGGGATGGGGTACAGTGTGTGTGTGAGGGTGAGGAGTGCGATGGGGTACAGAGTGTGTGTGAGGGTGGGGAGTGGGATGGGGTACAGTGTGTGTGTGTGAGAGTGGGGAGTTGGATGGGGTACAGTGTGTGTGTGAGGGTGGGGAGTGGGATGGGGACAGTGTGTGTGTGAGGGTGGGGAGTGGGATGGGGTACAGTGTGTGTGTGAGGGTGGGGAGTGGGATGGGGTACAGTGTGTGTGAGGGTGGGGAGTGGGATGGGGTACAGTGTGTGTGTGGGGGTGGGGAGTGGGATGGGGTACAGTGTGTGTGTGAGGGTGGGGAGTGGGATGGGGTACAGTGTGTGGGGGTGGGGGGTTGGATGGGGTACAGTGTGTGTGTGAGGGTGGGGAGTGGGATGGGGTACAGTGTGTGTGTGAGGGTGGGGAGTGGGATGGGGTACAGTGTGTGTGTGAGGGTGGGGAGTTGGATGGGGTACAGTGTGTGTGTGAGGGTGGGGAGTGGGATGGGGTGCAGTGTGTGTGTGAGGGTGGGGAGTTGGATGGGGTACAGTGTGTGTGTGAGGGTGGGGAGTTGGATGGGGTACAGTGTGTGTGAGGATGGGGAGTTGGATGGGGTACAGTGTGTGTGTGAGGGTGGGGAGTGGGATGGGGTACAGTGTGTGTGTGAGGGTGGGGAGTTGGATGGGGTACAGTGTGTGTGTGAGGGTGGGGAGTGGGATGGGGTACAGTGTGTGTGAGGCTGGGGAGTGGGATGGGGTACAGTGTGTGTGTGAGGGTGGGGAGTGGGATGGGGTACAGTGTGTGTGAGGCTGGGGAGTGGGATGGGGTACAGTGGTGTGTGAGGGTGGGGAGTGGGATGGGGTACAGTGTGTGTGTGAGGGTGGGGAGTGGCTTGGGGTACAGTGTGTGTGAGGGTGGGGAGTGGGATGGGGTACAGTGTGTGGGGCTGGGGAGTGGGATGGGGTACAGTGTGTGTGTGAGGGTGGGGAGTGGGATGGGGTACAGTGTGTGTGAGGGTGGGGAGTGGGATGAGGTACAGTGTGTGTGTGAGGGTGGGGAGTGGGATGGGGTACAGTGTGTGTGAGGGTGGGGAGTGGGATGGGGTACAGTGTGTGTGTGAGGGTGGGGAGTTGGATGGGGAACAGTGTGTGTGTGAGGGTGGGGAGTTGGATGGGGTACATTGTGTGTGTGAGGGTGGGGAGTGGGATGGGGTACAGTGTGTGTGTGAGGGTGGGGAGTGGGATGGGGTACAGTGTGTGAGGGTGGGGAGTGGGATGGGGTACAGTGTGTGTGTGAGGGTGGGGAGTGGGATGGGGTACAGTGTGTGTGTGAGGGGGGGGAGTGGGATGGGGTACAGTGTGTGTGTGAGGGTGGGGAGTGGGATGGGGTACAGTGTGTGTGTGAGGGTGGGGGGTGGGATGGGGTACAGTGTGTGTGTGAGGGTGGGGAGTGGGATGGGGTACAGTGTGTGAGGGTGGGGAGTGGATGGGGTACAGTGTGTGAGGGTGGGGAGTGGGATGGGGTACAGTGTGTGTGAGGGTGGGGAGTGGGATGGGGTACAGTGTGTGTGTGAGGGTGGGGAGTTGGATGGGGTACAGTGTGTGTGTGAGGGTGGGGAGTTGGATGGGGTACAGTGTGTGTGTGTGAGGGTGGGGAGTTGGATGGGGTACAGTGTGTGTGTGAGGGTGGGGAGTTGGATGGGGTACAGTGTGTGTGTGAGGGTGGGGAGTTGGATGGCGTACAGTGTGTGTGTGTGAGGGTGGGGAGTTGGATGGGGTACAGTGTGTGTGTGAGGGTGGGGAGTGGGATGGGGTACAGTGTGTGTGTGAGGGTGAGGAGTGGGATGGGGTACAGTGTGTGTGTGAGGGTGGGGAGTGGGATGGGGTACAGTGTGTGTGAGGGTGGGGAGTGGGATGGGGTACAGTGTGTGAGGGTGGGGAGTGGGATGGGGTACAGTGTGTGTGAGGGTGGGGAGTGGGATGGGGTACAGTGTGTGTGTGAGGGTGAGGAGTGCGATGGGGTACAGAGTGTGTGTGAGGGTGGGGAGTGGGATGGGGTACAGTGTGTGTGAGGATGGGGAGTGGAATGGGGTACAGTGTGTTTGTGAGGGTGGGGAGGTGGATGGGTACAGTGTGTGTGAGGGTGGGGAGTTGGATGGGGTACAGTGTGTGTGAGGGTGGGGAGTGGGATGGGGTACAGTGTGTGTGAGGGTGGGGAGTGGGATGGGGTACAGTGTGTGTGTGAGGGTGGGGAGTGGGATGGGGTACAGTGTGTGTGTGAGGGTGGGGAGTGGGATGGGGTACAGTGTGTGTGTGAGGGTGGGGAGTGGGATGGGGTACAGTGTGTGTGTGAGGGTGGGGAGTGGGATGGGGTACAGTGTGTGTGAGGGTGGGGAGTGGGATGGGGTACAGTGTGTGTGTGAGGGTGGGGAGTGGGATGGGGTACAGTGTGTGTGAGGGTGGGGAGTGGGATGGGGTACAGTGTGTGTGTGAGGGTGAGGAGTGCGATGGGGTACAGAGTGTGTGTGAGGGTGGGGAGTGGGATGGGGTACAGTGTGTGTGTGTGAGAGTGGGGAGTTGGATGGGGTACAGTGTGTGTGTGAGGGTGGGGAGTGGGATGGGGACAGTGTGTGTGTGAGGGTGGGGAGTGGGATGGGGTACAGTGTGTGTGTGAGGGTGGGGAGTGGGATGGGGTACAGTGTGTGTGAGGGTGGGGAGTGGGATGGGGTACAGTGTGTGTGTGGGGGTGGGGAGTGGGATGGGGTACAGTGTGTGTGTGAGGGTGGGGAGTGGGATGGGGTACAGTGTGTGGGGGTGGGGGGTTGGATGGGGTACAGTGTGTGTGTGAGGGTGGGGAGTGGGATGGGGTACAGTGTGTGTGTGAGGGTGGGGAGTGGGATGGGGTACAGTGTGTGTGTGAGGGTGGGGAGTGGGATGGGGTACAGTGTGTGTGTGAGGGTGGGGAGTTGGATGGCGTACAGTGTGTGTGTGTGAGGGTGGGGAGTTGGATGGGGTACAGTGTGTGTGTGAGGGTGGGGAGTTGGATGGGGTACAGTGTGTGTGTGAGGGTGGGGAGTTGGATGGCGTACAGTGTGTGTGTGTGAGGGTGGGGAGTTGGATGGGGTACAGTGTGTGTGTGAGGGTGGGGAGTGGGATGGGGTACAGTGTGTGTGTGAGGGTGGGGAGTGGGATGGGGTACAGTGTGTGTGTGAGGGTGGGGAGTGGGATGGGGTACAGTGTGTGTGAGGGTGGGGAGTGGGATGGGGTACAGTGTGTGAGGGTGGGGAGTGGGATGGGGTACAGTGTGTGTGAGGGTGGGGAGTGGGATGGGGTACAGTGTGTGTGTGAGGGTGAGGAGTGCGATGGGGTACAGAGTGTGTGTGAGGGTGGGGAGTGGGATGGGGTACAGTGTGTGTGAGGATGGGGAGTGGAATGGGGTACAGTGTGTTTGTGAGGGTGGGGAGGTGGATGGGGTACAGTGTGTGTGAGGGTGGGGAGTTGGATGGGGTACAGTGTGTGTGAGGGTGGGGAGTGGGATGGGGTACAGTGTGTGTGAGGGTGGGGAGTGGGATGGGGTACAGTGTGTGTGTGAGGGTGGGGAGTGGGATGGGGTACAGTGTGTGTGTGAGGGTGGGGAGTGGGATGGGGTACAGTGTGTGTGTGAGGGTGGGGAGTGGGATGGGGTACAGTGTGTGTGTGAGGGTGGGGAGTGGGATGGGGTACAGTGTGTGTGAGGGTGGGGAGTGGGATGGGGTACAGTGTGTGTGTGAGGGTGGGGAGTGGGATGGGGTACAGTGTGTGTGAGGGTGGGGAGTGGGATGGGGTACAGTGTGTGTGTGAGGGTGAGGAGTGCGATGGGGTACAGAGTGTGTGTGAGGGTGGGGAGTGGGATGGGGTACAGTGTGTGTGTGTGAGAGTGGGGAGTTGGATGGGGTACAGTGTGTGTGTGAGGGTGGGGAGTGGGATGGGGACAGTGTGTGTGTGAGGGTGGGGAGTGGGATGGGGTACAGTGTGTGTGTGAGGGTGGGGAGTGGGATGGGGTACAGTGTGTGTGAGGGTGGGGAGTGGGATGGGGTACAGTGTGTGTGTGGGGGTGGGGAGTGGGATGGGGTACAGTGTGTGTGTGAGGGTGGGGAGTGGGATGGGGTACAGTGTGTGGGGGTGGGGGTTGGATGGGGTACAGTGTGTGTGTGAGGGTGGGGAGTGGGATGGGGTACAGTGTGTGTGTGAGGGTGGGGAGTGGGATGGGGTACAGTGTGTGTGTGAGGGTGGGGAGTGGGATGGGGTACAGTGTGTGTGTGAGGGTGGGGAGTGGGATGGGGTACAGTGTGTGAGGGTGGGGAGTGGGATGGGGTACAGTGTGTGTGTGAGGGTGGGGAGTGGGATGGGGTACAGTGTGTGTGTGAGGGTGGGGAGTGGGATGGGGTACAGTGTGTGAGGGTGGGGAGTGGGATGGGGTACAGTGTGTGTGTGAGGGTGGGGAGTGGGATGGGGTACAGTGTGTGGATGAATACTGAGTCCAGCTGCTTTGTTAGCCCCTGGAAGTCGTGAGAATCAGATCCATTGTCACATCTTTATCGTGAGTTTTTGTTTCTGGGTCTTTGGCTATTGATGTGTTTTATTTTTGAAGATATTTAGCTGGTGGATTAGTTTCGAAGTGATAGAATTTGGAAATTTCTGCAGGAAAATCAATTTTCTTCCCCGAGCAGTTTTAAATCTTGGTGTATTTATCCGGGTTGACATCACCCACCCTCCCCAGCTGCCCTGTTTTTGTCAACTGGCTGTAACCTGTTCAGAAAACGCTACATAAGAACATAAGAACTAGGAGCAGGAGTAGGCCATCTGGCCCCTCGAGCCTGCTCCGCCATTCAATGAGATCATGGCTGATCTTTTGTGGACTCAGCTCCACTTTCCGGCCCGAACACCATAACCCTTAATCCCTTTATTCTTCAAAAAACTATCTATCCTTACCTTAAAAACATGTAATGAAGGAGCCTCAACTGCTTCACTGGGCAAGGAATTCCATAAATTCACAACCCTTTGGGTGAAGAAGTGCCTCCTAAACTCAGTCCTAAATCTACTTCCCCTTATTTTGAGGCTATGTCCCCTAGTTCTGCTGTCACCCGCCAGTGGAAACAACCTGCCCGCATCTATCCTATCTATTCCCTTCATAATTTTAAATGTTTCTATAAGATACCCCCTCATCCTTCTAAATTCCAAAGAGTACAGTCCCAGTCTACTCAACCTCTCCTCATAATCCAACCCCTTCAGCTCTGGGATTAACCTAGTGAATCTCCTCTGCACACCCTCCAGCGCCAGTACGTCCTTTCTCAAGTAAGGAGACCAAAACTGAACACAATACTCCAGGTGTGGCCGCACTAACACCTTATACAATTGTAACATTACCTCCCTAGTCTTAAACTCCATCCCTCTAGCAATGAAGGACAAAATTCCATTTGCCTTCTTAATCACCTGTTGTACCTGTAAACCAACCTTCTGTGACTCATGCACTAGCACACCCAAGTCTCTCTGCACAGTGGCATGCTTTAATATTTTATCGTTTAAATAATAATACCGTTTGCTGTTATTCCTACCAAAATGGATAACCTCACATTTGTCAACATTGTATTCCATCTGCCAGACCCTAGCCCATTCACTTAACCTATCCAAATCCCTCTGCAGAATTCCAGTATCCTCTGCACTTTTCGCTTTACCATTAATCTTAGTGTCGTCTGCAAACCTGGACACATTGCCCTTGGTCCCCAACTCCAAATCATCTATGTAGATTGTGAACAATTGTGGGCCCAACACGGATCCCTGAGGGACACCACTAGCTACTGATTGCCAACCAGAGAAACACCCATTAATCCCCACTCTTTGCTTTCTATTAATTAACCAATCCTCTATCCATGCTACTACTTTACCCGTAATGCCATGCATCTTTATCTTATGCAGCAACCTTTTGTGTGGCACCTTGTCAAAGGCTTTCTGGAAATCCAGATATACCACATCCATTGGCTCCCCGTTATCTACCACACTGGTAATGTCCTCAAAAAATTCCACTAAATTAGTTAGGCACGACCTGCCCTTTACGAACCCATGCTGCGTCTGCCCAATGGGACAATTTCTATCCAGATGCCTCGCTATTTCTTCCTTGATGATAGATTCCAGCATCTTCCCTACTACCGACGTTAAACTCACTGGCCTACGTGTTGGAATTGAAACTTCCCGTGTTGGGATGACCTTGAGGATTCTTGGACAGTTTTCCTGTTACTTCTCTTGTTTTTTTAATTGATCCGGAATCACAATCGGGAAGATTGGAAAAGCTTACCACATGTTTATACTCTGGGAAATGTTCATTCAGTAATTGGCCTGTCGATATTCCCTCTGCGCACTAGCAGGATGTCCAATGTGCCGAAACTTCAATTGCAGCTGATTCCGGAATGAAATGCTTCATTAAACCTGCCCAAAATATAACAGCCATACAGCTGAAAACCAAACAAGTTGTGACCTTGACCAAAAAGTTCAAAGTCATCTGGTAAACCCTCGCACACTCACACCACACTCACACCACACTCACACCACACTCACCTGCTTGACAGTGAGTCTCATAAAGCTTCAGTCAACAAGGAAATAGTCAGAGACATAATAGGTACCTCAATACTGCAGCCCCTCGCACACTCGCATCTCTGCCCCTCGCACACTCGCATCTCTGCCCCTCACACACTCGCATCTCTGCCCCTCGCACACTCGCATCTCTGCCCCTCGCACACTCGCATCTCTGCCCCTCGCACACTCGCATCTCTGCCCCTCGCACACTCGCATCTCTGCCCCTCGCACACTCGCATCTCTGCCCCTCGCACACTCGCATCTCTGCCCCTCGCACACTCGCATCTCTGCCCCTCGCACACTCGCATCTCTGCCCCTCGCACACTCGCATCTCTGCCCCTCGCACACTCGCATCTCTGCCCCTCGCATCTCTGCCCCTCGCACACTCGCATCTCTGCCCCTCACATCTCTGCCCCTCGCACACTCGCATCTCTGCCCCTCGCATCTCTGCCCCTCGCACACTCGCATCTCTGCCCCTCACATCTCTGCCCCTCGCACACACACATCTCTGCCCCTCGCACACTCACATCTCTGCCCCTCGTACCTCTGCCCCTTGCATACTCGCATCCCTGACCCTCGCACACTCGCATTCCTGACCCCCACACACACACATCCCTGACTCTTGCACACTCGCATCCCTGACCCTTGCACACTTGCACCCCTGACCCACACCACTCACATCTCTGCCCGTCGCACACTCACATCTCTGCCCCTCGCAGACTCACATCTCTGCCCGTCGCACACTCGCATCACTGACCCTCGCACACTCGTATCCCTGACCCCCACACACTCGCATTCCTGCCCGTCGCACAGTCAACATCCCTGCCCCTTGTACACTGTTGCTCCTGCACCTCGCACGCTTAATATCCCTTCCCGTGTATACTCAGTGCCCCTACCTCTTGCACACTTGGCGTTCATTCCCTTGCACAAACAGCATCCCTGCCCTTGCACACCTGCCATCCCTGCTCTTTAACACTCAGTATCCTTGCCCCTTTCACACTCAGTGCCCGTGCCCCGTACACTATTGGTGCACCTGCCCCTTGCACACTCACCATTCATGCCCCTTGCACACTCTGAAACCTTGGAAGAAACAGTGGTTGGGGGGGGCTTTAATCAGATGGGAGGGGTCCCCACTGCCTTTCCACCTCCAACCCGATTTAAGTCTACGGCCCACAGGGTCCTCGAACCCGGGGTTAACAGCCTGTGGCCCAGTTCTCAGCCTCTCGTAGGCTGGGTCCACCATAAAAATGCTGGGATCTCACCCCCTGATCAGCCTGAGGGTCAAATCCCCATCACCTCCGTCAGATACTGCCCACGATGCCCAGACGGGAATGTGGAACTCACTCTCACAGTGAGTGGACGGGGTGAACAGTATGGACACATTTAAGAGGAAGTTGGATAAAGACATGAGTGAGAGAGGAATAGAAGGAACTCTGATAGGGTGAGGTGAACAGAGGGGTGGGAGGGGGCTAATGTGGAGCAGGAACACCCACCAGCACGGAGCAGATGGGCTGAATGGCCTTTTTCTGTGCTGTGGAATCTGTAATTCTATCTTAGTGATCTATCTATTTGTCCCCAGCTTTCTCATTGTCCTTGTTCTTGGTAAAGTGCCACCCAGAACATCTCCCAAAACCATTCCACACACACATCTATTTCCCCACATCAACGTGGGCCCAGGTTGAAGTTGACTAGAACAAAATGTTCTGGAAATGAGCATTGACCATTGACTGTGCATTTGGTACAGTGGTCCACAGGAAAATATACGACTGCAATCCTTTTACAGTCAAACATGTTCTTCCTGCGATTTCATTCCCTGGTGACCTGTATCGAGTTTTATAGTTTGATCAAAAACTCCCAACAAACATCCATCAACTTCAAAGGCCCCTTTCCTCCTGTGAACTTTCAGGGGCTGATTTCTCACGCCATTAATTCCAAACCTCTGCTTAGCCCACAGAATCATCAAACCAGTCACTCGAGAAAATGAGCCAGAGGTCACACAGATCGCAGCTCTGACCTTCACCCCCACCCCCACCCCCCACCATTAACCAGGCCCCCCCGTCCTAATGTGTTGTTCGCTGATCTCAGTCTGGGTGGTTCAAAGTTCACCGACAGTGGGAATGGGGAATGGAAGCAGGCTTGTTATTGCCCAATCAGTGGCTGTCGATGTGTTGACACCAGTTTGGGCCAGGCTCTGGTCACTCCCAAGATTCACCACTCTGGGGAATTCCAAGCAGATCTGGGTTCCCAGAAGAAGCTGAAACCTTCCGGACTGGAGGGAAGGAAGGTGTGTGGGATATTACATACTAGTAACTCCAGCTGAATTTAACTGTGAGGATGGGGATCCTGTTGCCTCCGGCAACTATACCCGAAACGTGTCTGCAATTAGAACCCCCAAAACAGCAAAATGGAATGAAATTTCCATCAACAAATGAATGCTCAGTAAATATTTTTTAAAAGACCTCGGTCGGGAATTTCCAGTCCCGTCGCTGTGTGAATGTGACGGGGAGTTTCCGGCCCCGTCGCTGTGTGAATGTGACGGGGAGTTTCCGGCCCCGTCGCTGTGTGAATGTGACGGGGAGTTTCCGGTCGGGTCGCTGTGTGAATGTGACGGGGAGTTTCCGGCCCCGTCGCTGTGTGAATGTGACGGGGAGTTTCCGGCCCCGTCGCTGTGTGAATGTGACGGGGAGTTTCCGGTCGGGTCGCTGTGTGAATGTGACGGGGAGTTTCCGGTCGGGTCGCTGTGTGAATGTGACGGGGAGTTTCCGGCCCCGTCGCTGTGTGAATGTGACGGGGAGTTTCCGGTCGGGTCGCTGTGTGAATGTGACGGGGAGTTTCCGGCCCCGTCGCTGTGTGAATGTGACGGGGAGTTTCCGGCCCCGTCGCTGTGTGAATGTGACGGGGAGTTTCCGGTCGGGTCGCTGTGTGAATGTGACGGGGAGTTTCCGGGCGGGTCGCTGTGTGAATGTGACGGGGAGATTTCCGGTCGGGTCGCTGTGTGAATGTGACGGGGAGTTTCGGCCCCGTCGCTGTGTGAATGTGACGGGGAGTTTCCGGTCGGGTCGGCTGTGTGAATGTGACGGGGAGTTTCCGGTCGGGTCGCTGTGTGAATGTGACGGGGAGTTTCCGGTCGGGTCGCTGTGTGAATGTGACGGGGAGTTTCCGGTCGGGTCGCTGTGTGAATGTGACGGGGAGTTTCCGGCCCCGTCGCTGTGTGAATGTGACGGGGAGTTTCCGGTCGGGTCGCTGTGTGAATGTGACGGGGAGTTTCCGGCCCCGTCGCTGTGTGAATGTGACGGGGAGTTTCCGGTCGGGTCGCTGTGTGAATGTGACGGGAGTTTCCGGTCGGGTCGCTGTGTGAATGTGACGGGGAGTTTCCGGTCCCGTCGCTGTGTGAATGTGACGGGGAGTTTCCGGTCGGGTCGCTGTGTGAATGTGACGGGGAGTTTCCGGCCCCGTCGCTGTGTGAATGTGACGGGGAGTTTCCGGCCCCGTCGCTGTGTGAATGTGACGGGGAGTTTCCGGCCCCGTCGCTGTGTGAATGTGACGGGGAGTTTCCGGTCGGGTCGCTGTGTGAATGTGACGGGGAGTTTCCGGTCGGGTCGCTGTGTGAATGTGACGGGGAGTTTCCGGTCGGGTCGCTGTGTGAATGTGACGGGGAGTTTCCGGCCCCGTCGCTGTGTGAATGTGACGGGGAGTTTCCGGTCGGGTCGCTGTGTGAATGTGACGGGGAGTTTCCGGCCCCGTCGCTGTGTGAATGTGACGGGGAGTTTCCGGTCGGGTCGCTGTGTGAATGTGACGGGGAGTTTCCGGCCCGTCGCTGTGTGAATGTGACGGGGAGTTTCCGGTCGGGTCGCTGTGTGAATGTGACGGGGAGTTTCCGGCCCCGTCGCTGTGTGAATGTGACGGGGAGTTTCCGGCCCCGTCGCTGTGTGAATGTGACGGGGAGTTTCCGGTCGGGTCGCTGTGTGAATGTGACGGGGAGTTTCCGGTCGGGTCGCTGTGTGAATGTGACGGGGAGTTTCCGGTCGGGTCGCTGTGTGAATGTGACGGGGAGTTTCCGGTCGGGTCGCTGTGTGAATGTGACGGGGAGTTTCCGGTCGGGTCGCTGTGTGAATGTGACGGGGAGTTTCCGGTCGGGTCGCTGTGTGAATGTGACGGGGAGTTTCCGGTCGGGTCGCTGTGTGAATGTGACGGGGAGTTTCCGGCCCCGTCGCTGTGTGAATGTGACGGGGAGTTTCCGGTCGGGTCGCTGTGTGAATGTGACGGGGAGTTTCCGGTCGGGTCGCTGTGTGAATGTGACGGGGAGTTTCCGGTCGGGTCGCTGTGTGAATGTGACGGGGAGTTTCCGGCCCCGTCGCTGTGTGAATGTGACGGGGAGTTTCCGGTCGGGTCGCTGTGTGAATGTGACGGGGAGTTTCCGGTCCCGTCGCTGTGTGAATGTGACGGGGAGTTTCCGGTCGGGTCGCTGTGTGAATGTGACGGGGAGTTTCCGGTCGGGTCGCTGTGTGAATGTGACGGGGAGTTTCCGGCCCCGTCGCTGTGTGAATGTGACGGGGAGTTTCCGGCCCCGTCGCTGTGTGAATGTGACGGGGAGTTTCCGGTCGGGTCGCTGTGTGAATGTGACGGGGAGTTTCCGGTCGGGTCGCTGTGTGAATGTGACGGGGAGTTTCCGGCCCGTCGCTGTGTGAATGTGACGGGGAGTTTCCGGTCGGGTCGCTGTGTGAATGTGACGGGGAGTTTCCGGCCCCGTCGCTGTGTGAATGTGACGGGGAGTTTCCGGTCGGGTCGCTGTGTGAATGTGACGGGGAGTTTCCGGCCCCGTCGCTGTGTGAATGTGACGGGGAGTTTCCGGCCCCGTCGCTGTGTGAATGTGACGGGGAGTTTCCGGTCGGGTCGCTGTGTGAATGTGACGGGGAGTTTCCGGCCCCGTCGCTGTGTGAATGTGACGGGGAGTTTCCGGTCCCGTCGCTGTGTGAATGTGACGGGGAGTTTTCCGGTCCCGGTCGCTGTGTGAATGTGACGGGGAGTTTCCGGTCGGGTCGCTGTGTGAATGTGACGGGGAGTTTCCGGTCGGGTCGCTGTGTGAATGTGACGGGGAGTTTTCCGGTCCGGTCGCTGTGTGAATGTGACGGGGAGTTTCCGGTCCGGGTCGCTGTGTGATGTGACGGGGAGTTTCCGGTCGGGTCGCTGTGTGAATGTGACGGGGAGTTTCCGGTCGGGTCGCTGTGTGAATGTGACGGGGAGTTTCCGGTCGGGTCGCTGTGTGAATGTGACGGGGAGTTTCCGGTCCCGTCGCTGTGTGAATGTGACGGGGAGTTTCCGGTCGGTCGCTGTGTGAATGTGACGGGGAGTTTCCGGTCGGGTCGCTGTGTGAATGTGACGGGGAGTTTCCGGTCGGGTCGCTGTGTGAATGTGACGGGGAGTTTCCGGCCCGTCGCTGTGTGAATGTGACGGGGAGTTTCCGGTCGGGTCGCTGTGTGAATGTGACGGGGAGTTTCCGGTCGGGTCGCTGTGTGAATGTGACGGGGAGTTTCCGGTCGGGTCGCTGTGTGAATGTGACGGGGAGTTTCCGGTCGGGTCGCTGTGTGAATGTGACGGGGAGTTTCCGGTCGGGTCGCTGTGTGAATGTGACGGGGAGTTTCCGGCCCCGTCGCTGTGTGAATGTGACGGGGAGTTTCCGGCCCCGTCGCTGTGTGAATGTGACGGGGAGTTTCCGGTCGGGTCGCTGTGTGAATGTGACGGGGAGTTTCCGGCCCCGTCGCTGTGTGAATGTGACGGGGAGTTTCCGGTCAGGTCGCTGTGTGAATGTGACGGGGAGTTTCCGGCCCCGTCGCTGTGTGAATGTGACGGGGAGTTTCCGGCCCCGTCGCTGTGTGAATGTGACGGGGAGTTTCCGGTCGGGTCGCTGTGTGAATGTGACGGGGAGTTTCCGGTCGGGTCGCTGTGTGAATGTGACGGGGAGTTTCCGGCCCGGTCGCTGTGTGAATGTGACGGGGAGTTTCCGGTCGGGTCGCTGTGTGAATGTGACGGGGAGTTTCCGGCCCCGTCGCTGTGTGAATGTGACGGGGAGTTCCGGTCGGGTCGCTGTGTGAATGTGACGGGGAGTTTCCGGCCGCGTCGCTGTGTGAATGTGACGGGGAGTTTCCGGTCGGGTCGCTGTGTGAATGTGACGGGGAGTTTCCGGTCCGGGTCGCTGTGTGAATGTGACGGGGAGTTTCCGGTCGGGTCGCTGTGTGAATGTGACGGGGAGTTTCCGGTCCCGGTCGCTGTGTGAATGTGACGGGGAGTTTCCGGTCGGGTCGCTGTGTGAATGTGACGGGGAGTTTCCGGTCGGGTCGCTGTGTGAATGTGACGGGGAGTTTCCGGCCCCGTCGCTGTGTGAATGTGACGGGGAGTTTCCGGTCCCGTCGCTGTGTGAATGTGACGGGGAGTTTCCGGTCCCGTCGCTGTGTGAATGTGACGGGGAGTTTCCGGTCCCCGTCGCTGTGTGAATGTGACGGGGAGTTTCCGGCCCCGTCGCTGTGTGAATGTGACGGGGAGTTTCCGGTCGGGTCGCTGTGTGAATGTGACGGGGAGTTTCCGGTCGGGTCGCTGTGTGAATGTGACGGGGAGTTTCCGGTCGGGTCGCTGTGTGAATGTGACGGGGAGTTTCCGGTCCGGTCGCTGTGTGAATGTGACGGGGAGTTTCCGGTCGGGTCGCTGTGTGAATGTGACGGGGAGTTTCCGGTCGGTCGCTGTGTGAATGTGACGGGGAGTTTCCGGTCCGGGTCGCTGTGTGAATGTGACGGGGAGTTTCCGGCCGGTCGCTGTGTGAATGTGACGGGGAGTTTCCGGCCCCGTCGCTGTGTGAATGTGACGGGGAGTTTCCGGTCGGGTCGCTGTGTGAATGTGACGGGGAGTTTCCGGTCGGGTCGCTGTGTGAATGTGACGGGGAGTTTCCGGCCGGGTCGCTGTGTGAATGTGACGGGGAGTTTCCGGCCCCGTCGCTGTGTGAATGTGACGGGGAGTTTCCGGTCGGGTCGCTGTGTGAATGTGACGGGGAGTTTCCGGCCCCGTCGCTGTGTGAATGTGACGGGGAGTTTCCGGTCGGGTCGCTGTGTGAATGTGACGGGGAGTTTCCGGCCCCGTCGCTGTGTGAATGTGACGGGGAGTTTCCGGTCGGGTCGCTGTGTGAATGTGACGGGGAGTTTCCGGCCCCGTCGCTGTGTGAATGTGACGGGGAGTTTCCGGCCCCGTCGCTGTGTGAATGTGACGGGGAGTTTCCGGCCCCGTCGCTGTGTGAATGTGACGGGGAGTTTCCGGTCGGGTCGCTGTGTGAATGTGACGGGGAGTTTCCGGTCGGGTCGCTGTGTGAATGTGACGGGGAGTTTCCGGTCGGGTCGCTGTGTGAATGTGACGGGGAGTTTCCGGTCGGGTCGCTGTGTGAATGTGACGGGGAGTTTCCGGCCCCGTCGCTGTGTGAATGTGACGGGGAGTTTCCGGTCGGGTCGCTGTGTGAATGTGACGGGGAGTTTCCGGTCGGGTCGCTGTGTGAATGTGACGGGGAGTTTCCGGTCGGGTCGCTGTGTGAATGTGACGGGGAGTTTCCGGCCCCGTCGCTGTGTGAATGTGACGGGGAGTTTCCGGTCCGGTCGCTGTGTGAATGTGACGGGGAGTTTCCGGTCGGCGGGAGGTGACGGGGAGTCGCCTGTGTGAATGTGACGGGGAGTTTCCGGTCCCGTCGCTGTGTGAATGTGACGGGGAGTTTCCGGTCCCGTCGCTGTGTGAATGTGACGGGGAGTTTCCGGTCGGGTCGCTGTGTGAATGTGACGGGGAGTTTCCGGTCGGGTCGCTGTGTGAATGTGACGGGGAGTTTCCGGCCCCGTCGCTGTGTGAATGTGACGGGGAGTTTCCGGCCCCGTCGCTGTGTGAATGTGACGGGGAGTTTCCGGTCGGGTCGCTGTGTGAATGTGACGGGGAGTTTCCGGTCCCGTCGCTGTGTGAATGTGACGGGGAGTTTCCGGCCCCGTCGCTGTGTGAATGTGACGGGGAGTTTCCGGTCGGGTCGCTGTGTGAATGTGACGGGGAGTTTCCGGTCGGGTCGCTGTGTGAATGTGACGGGGAGTTTCCGGCCCCGGTCGCTGTGTGAATGTGACGGGGAGTTTCCGGTCGGGTCGCTGTGTGAATGTGACGGGGAGTTTCCGGCCCGGTCGCTGTGTGAATGTGACGGGGAGTTTCCGGCCCGGTCGCTGTGTGAATGTGACGGGGAGTTTCCGGTCGGGTCGCTGTGTGAATGTGACGGGGAGTTTCCGGCCGGGTCGCTGTGTGAATGTGACGGGGAGTTTCCGGTCGGGTCGCTGTGTGAATGTGACGGGGGAGTTTCCGGCCCCGTCGCTGTGTGAATGTGACGGGGAGTTTCCGGTCGGGTCGCTGTGTGAATGTGACGGGGAGTTTCCGGCCCCGGTCGCTGTGTGAATGTGACGGGGAGTTTCCGGTCCGGGTCGCTGTGTGAATGTGACGGGGAGTTTCCGGTCCGGTCGCTGTGTGAATGTGACGGGGAGTTTCCGGCCCGGTCGCTGTGTGAATGTGACGGGGAGTTTCCGGTCGGGTCGCTGTGTGAATGTGACGGGGAGTTTCCGGTCGGGTCGCTGTGTGAATGTGACGGGGAGTTTCCGGTCGGTCGCTGTGTGAATGTGACGGGGAGTTTCCGGTCCCGGTCGCTGTGTGAATGTGACGGGGAGTTTCCGGCCCCGTCGCTGTGTGAATGTGACGGGGAGTTTCCGGTCCCGTCGCTGTGTGAATGTGACGGGGAGTTTCCGGTCGGGTCGCTGTGTGAATGTGACGGGGAGTTTCCGGTCGGGTCGCTGTGTGAATGTGACGGGGAGTTTCCGGGCCGGTCGCTGTGTGAATGTGACGGGGAGTTTCCGGTCGGGTCGCTGTGTGAATGTGACGGGGAGTTTCCGGTCCCGGTCGCTGTGTGAATGTGACGGGGAGTTTCCGGTCGGGTCGCTGTGTGAATGTGACGGGGAGTTTCCGGTCGGGTCGCTGTGTGAATGTGACGGGGAGTTTCCGGTCGGGTCGCTGTGTGAATGTGACGGGGAGTTTCCGGCCCGGTCGCTGTGTGAATGTGACGGGGAGTTTCCGGTCGGTCGCTGTGTGAATGTGACGGGGAGTTTCCGGCCCGTCGCTGTGTGAATGTGACGGGGAGTTTCCGGTCGGGTCGCTGTGTGAATGTGACGGGGAGTTTCCGGTCGGGTCGCTGTGTGAATGTGACGGGGAGTTTCCGGCCCCGTCGCTGTGTGAATGTGACGGGGAGTTTCCGGTCGGGTCGCTGTGTGAATGTGACGGGGAGTTTCCGGTCGGGTCGCTGTGTGAATGTGACGGGGAGTTTCCGGTCGGGTCGCTGTGTGAATGTGACGGGGAGTTTCCGGCCCCGTCGCTGTGTGAATGTGACGGGGAGTTTCCGGCCCCGTCGCTGTGTGAATGTGACGGGGAGTTTCCGGTCGGGTCGCTGTGTGAATGTGACGGGGAGTTTCCGGCCCCGTCGCTGTGTGAATGTGACGGGGAGTTTCCGGTCGGGTCGCTGTGTGAATGTGACGGGGAGTTTCCGGTCGGGTCGCTGTGTGAATGTGACGGGGAGTTTCCGGTCCCGGTCGCTGTGTGAATGTGACGGGGAGTTTCCGGTCGGGTCGCTGTGTGAATGTGACGGGGAGTTTCCGGTCGGGTCGCTGTGTGAATGTGACGGGGAGTTTCCGGTCGGGTCGCTGTGTGAATGTGACGGGGAGTTTCCGGCCCCGTCGCTGTGTGAATGTGACGGGGAGTTTCCGGTCGACATCGCTGTGTGAATGTGACGGGGAGTTTCCGGTCGGGTCGCTGTGTGAATGTGACGGGGAGTTTCCGGTCGGGTCGCTGTGTGAATGTGACGGGGAGTTTCCGGTCCGGTCGCTGTGTGAATGTGACGGGGAGTTTCCGGTCGGGTCGCTGTGTGAATGTGACGGGGAGTTTCCGGTCGGGTCGCTGTGTGAATGTGACGGGGAGTTTCCGGCCCGGTCGCTGTGTGAATGTGACGGGGAGTTTCCGGTCGGGTCGCTGTGTGAATGTGACGGGGAGTTTCCGGTCGGGTCGCTGTGTGAATGTGACGGGGAGTTTCCGGTCGGGTCGCTGTGTGAATGTGACGGGGAGTTTCCGGCCCGTCGCTGTGTGAATGTGACGGGGAGTTTCCGGCCCCGTCGCTGTGTGAATGTGACGGGGAGTTTCCGGCCCCGTCGCTGTGTGAATGTGACGGGGAGTTTCCGGCCCGGTCGCTGTGTGAATGTGACGGGGAGTTTCCGGCCCCGTCGCTGTGTGAATGTGACGGGGAGTTTCCGGTCGGGTCGCTGTGTGAATGTGACGGGGAGTTTCCGGTCCGGTCGCTGTGTGAATGTGACGGGGAGTTTCCGGTCGGGTCGCTGTGTGAATGTGACGGGGAGTTTCCGGTCGGGTCGCTGTGTGAATGTGACGGGGAGTTTCCGGTCGGTCGCTGTGTGAATGTGACGGGGAGTTTCCGGTCGGGTCGCTGTGTGAATGTGACGGGGAGTTTCCGGCCCGTCGCTGTGTGAATGTGACGGGGAGTTTCCGGCCCCGTCGCTGTGTGAATGTGACGGGGAGTTTCCGGCCCCGTCGCTGTGTGAATGTGACGGGGAGTTTCCGGTCGGGTCGCTGTGTGAATGTGACGGGGAGTTTCCGGTCGGGTCGCTGTGTGAATGTGACGGGGAGTTTCCGGCCCGTCGCTGTGTGAATGTGACGGGGAGTTTCCGGCCCGTCGCTGTGTGAATGTGACGGGGAGTTTCCGGTCGGGTCGCTGTGTGAATGTGACGGGGGGTTTCCGGTCTGGGTCGCTGTGTGAATGTGACGGGGAGTTTCCGGTCGGGTCGCTGTGTGAATGTGACGGGGAGTTTCCGGCCCCGTCGCTGTGTGAATGTGACGGGGAGTTTCCGGTCCGGTCGCTGTGTGAATGTGACGGGGAGTTTCCGGTCGGGTCGCTGTGTGAATGTGACGGGGAGTTTCCGGTCGGGTCGCTGTGTGAATGTGACGGGGAGTTTCCGGCCCCGTCGCTGTGTGAATGTGACGGGGAGTTTCCGGTCGGGTCGCTGTGTGAATGTGACGGGGAGTTTCCGGCCCGGTCGCTGTGTGAATGTGACGGGGAGTTTCCGGTCGGGTCGCTGTGTGAATGTGACGGGGAGTTTCCGGTCGGGTCGCTGTGTGAATGTGACGGGGAGTTTCCGGTCGGGTCGCTGTGTGAATGTGACGGGGAGTTTCCGGTCGGGTCGCTGTGTGAATGTGACGGGGAGTTTCCGGTCCGGTCGCTGTGTGAATGTGACGGGGAGTTTCCGGTCGGGTCGCTGTGTGAATGTGACGGGGAGTTTCCGGTCGGGTCGCTGTGTGAATGTGACGGGGAGTTTCCGGCCCCGTCGCTGTGTGAATGTGACGGGGAGTTTCCGGTCGGGTCGCTGTGTGAATGTGACGGGGAGTTTCCGGCCCGGTCGCTGTGTGAATGTGACGGGGAGTTTCCGGTCCCGGTCGCTGTGTGAATGTGACGGGGAGTTTCCGGTCCCGGTCGCTGTGTGAATGTGACGGGGAGTTTCCGGTCGGGTCGCTGTGTGA
>NC_052159.1:159051409-159107465 GCF_902713615.1 Scyliorhinus canicula
TCTGTTGTCTCTGTGTGTCTCTGTGTGTCTCTGTGTGTCTGTCTGTGTGTCTCAGTCTCTGTGTGTGTCTCTGTGTGTCTCTGTGTGTGTCTCAGTCTCTGTGTGTCTCTGTCTCTGTGTGTCTCTGTGTGTCTCTGTGTGTCTCTGTGTGTCTCAGTCTCTGTGTGTCTCTGTGTGTCTCTGTGTGTCTCTGTCTCTGTGTGTCTCTGTGTGTCTCTGTGTGTCTCTGTGTGTCTCTGTGTGTCTCTGTGTGTCTCAGTCTCTGTGTGTCTCAGTCTCTGTGTGTCTCTGTGTGTCTCAGTCTCTGTGTGTCTCTGTGTGTCTCTGTGTGTCTCTGTGTGTCTCTGTGTGTCTCTGTGTGTCTCTGTCTCTGTGTGTCTCTGTGTGTCTCTGTGTGTCTCAGTCTCTGTGTGTCTCAGTCTCTGTGTGTCTCTGTGTGTCTCTGTGTGTCTCAGACTCTGTGTGTCTCTGTGTGTCTCTGTGTGTCTCAGTCTCTGTGTGTCTCTGTGTGTCTCAGTCTCTGTGTGTCTCTGTGTGTCTCTGTCTCTGTGTGTCTCTGTGTGTCTCTGTGTGTCTCAGTCTCTGTGTCTCAGTCTCTGTGTGTCTCTGTCTCTGTGTGTCTCAGTCTCTGTGTGTCTCTGTCTCTGTGTGTCTCTGTCTCTGTGTGTCTCTGTCTCTGTGTGTCTCTGTCTCTGTGTGTCTCTGTGTGTCTCTGTGTGTCTCTGTGTGTCTCAGTCTCTGTGTCTCAGTCTCTGTGTGTCTCTGTCTCTGTGTGTCTCAGTCTCTGTGTGTCTCTGTCTCTGTGTGTCTCTGTCTCTGTGTGTCTCTGTCTCTGTGTGTCTCTGTCTCTGTGTGTCTCTGTCTCTGTGTGTCTCAGTCTCTGTGTGTCTCTGTGTGTCTCTGTCTCTGTGTGTCTCTGTGTGTCTCTGTGTGTCTCTGTCTCTGTGTGTCTCTGTGTGTCTCTGTCTCTGTGTGTCTCTGTCTCTGTGTGTCTCTGTGTGTCTCAGTCTCTGTGTGGGCTCTGTGTGTCTCTGCTCTGTGTGTCTCTGTGTGTCTCTGTGTGTCTCTGTCTCTGTGTGTCTCTGTGTGTCTCTGTGTGTCTCTGTCTCTGTGTGTCTCTGGTGTCTCTGTCTCTGTGTGTCTCTGTGTGTCTCTGTGTGTCTCTGTCTCTGTGTGGTCTCTGTGTCTCTGTGTGTCTCTGTGTGTCTCAGTCTCTGTGTGTCTCTGTGTGTCTCTGTGTGTCTCTGTGTGTCTCAGTCTCTGTGTGTCTCTGTGTGTCTCAGTCTCTGTGTGTCTCTGTGTGTCTCTGTGTGTCTCTGTCTCTGTGTGTCTCTGTCTCTGTGTGTCTCTGTGTGTCTCTGTGTGTCTCTGTGTGTCTCAGTCTCTGTGTGTCTCAGTCTCTGTGTGTCTCAGTCTCTGTGTGTCTCTGTGTGTCTCTGTCTCTGTGTGTCTCTGTGTGTCTCTGTGTGTCTCTGTGTGTCTCAGTCTCTGTGTGTCTCAGTCTCTGTGTGTCTCTGTCTCTGTGTGTCTCTGT
Organism: Scyliorhinus canicula; assembly: GCF_902713615.1. Taxonomy (NCBI): domain Eukaryota; kingdom Metazoa; phylum Chordata; class Chondrichthyes; order Carcharhiniformes; family Scyliorhinidae; genus Scyliorhinus; species Scyliorhinus canicula. The sequence goes on from NC_052159.1 coordinate 159,052,944, forward strand.
GTGTCTCTGTGTGTCTCTGTCTCTGTGTGTCTCTGTCTCTGTGTGTCTCTGTGTGTCTCTGTGTGTCTCTCTGTCTCTGTGTGTCTCTGTGTGTCTCTGTGTGTCTCTGTGTGTCTCTGTGTGTCTCTGTGTGTCTCTGTGTGTCTCAGTCTCTGTGTGTCTCAGTCTCTGTGTGTCTCAGTCTCTGTGTGTCTCTGTGTGTCTCTGTCTCTGTGTGTCTCTGTGTGTCTCAGTCTCTGTGTGTCTCTGTGTGTCTCAGTCTCTGTGTGTCTCTGTGTCTCTGTGTGTCTCAGTCTCTGTGTGTCTCTGTGTGTCTCTGTGTGTCTCAGTCTCTGTGTGTCTCTGTGTGTCTCTGTGTGTCTCTGTGTGTCTCTGTCTCTGTGTGTCTCTGTGTGTCTCAGTCTCTGTGTGTCTCAGTCTCTGTGTGTCTCTGTGTGTCTCTGTGTGTCTCTGTGTGTCTCTGTGTGTCTCAGTCTCTGTGTGTCTCTGTCTCTGTGTGTCTCTGTGTGTCTCTGTGTGTCTCTGTGTGTCTCTGTGTGTCTCTGTGTGTCTCTGTGTGTCTCTGTCTCTGTGTGTCTCAGTCTCTGTGTGTCTCTGTGTCTCTGTGTGTCTGTGTGTCTCTGTGTGTCTCTGTCTCTGTGTGTCTCAGTCTCTGTGTGTCTCTGTGTGTCTCTGTCTCTGTGTGTCTCAGTCTCTGTGTGTCTCTGTGTCTCTGTGTGTCTCTGTGTGTCTCAGTCTCTGTGTGTCTCTGTGTGTCTCTGTGTGTCTCTGTGTCTCAGTCTCTGTGTGTCTCTGTGTGTCTCTGTCTCTGTGTGTCTCAGTCTCTGTGTGTCTCTGTGTGTCTCTGTGTGTCTCAGTCTCTGTGTGTCTCTGTGTGTCTCAGTCTCTGTGTGTCTCTGTGTGTCTCTGTGTGTCTCTGTGTGTCTCTGTGTGTCTCTGTCTCTGTGTGTCTCTGTGTGTCTCTGTGTGTCTCAGTCTCTGTGTGTCTCTGTGTGTCTCTGTGTGTCTCTGTGTGTCTCTGTGTGTCTCTGTGTGTCTCTGTGTGTCTCTGTGTGTCTCAGTCTCTGTGTGTCTCTGTCTCTGTGTGTCTCTGTGTGTCTCTGTGTGTCTCTGTCTCTGTGTGTCTCTGTGTGTCTCAGTCTCTGTGTGTCTCTGTGTGTCTCAGTCTCTGTGTGTCTCTGTGTGTCTCTGTGTGTCTCAGTCTCTGTGTGTCTCAGTCTCTGTGTGTCTCTGTGTGTCTCTGTCTCTGTGTGTCTCAGTCTCTGTGTGTCTCAGTCTCTGTGTGTCTCTGTGTGTCTCTGTCTCTGTGTGTCTCTGTCTCTGTGTGTCTCTGTCTCTGTGTGTCTCTGTGTGTCTCTGTCTCTGTGTGTCTCTGTGTGTCTCAGTCTCTGTGTGTCTCTGTGTGTCTCTGTGTGTCTCTGTCTCTGTGTGTCTCAGTCTCTGTGTGTCTCTGTGTGTCTCTGTGTGTCTCTGTGTGTCTCTGTGTGTCTCTGTGTGTCTCAGTCTCTGTGTGTCTCTGTGTGTCTCTGTGTGTCTCTGTGTGTCTCTGTCTCTGTGTGTCTCTGTCTCTGTGTGTCTCAGTCTCTGTGTGTCTCTGTCTCTGTGTGTCTCTGTGTGTCTCAGTCTCTGTGTGTCTCTGTGTGTCTCTGTGTGTCTCAGTCTCTGTGTGTCTCAGTCTCTGTGTGTCTCTGTGTGTCTCTGTGTGTCTCTGTCTCTGTGTGTCTCTGTGTGTCTCTGTGTGTCTCAGTCTCTGTGTGTCTCTGTGTGTCTCTGTGTGTCTCTGTGTGTCTCAGTCTCTGTGTGTCTCTGTCTCTGTGTGTCTCTGTCTCTGTGTGTCTCTGTCTCTGTGTGTCTCTGTGTGTCTCTGTCTCTGTGTGTCTCTGTGTGTCTCTGTGTGTCTCTGTGTGTCTCTGTGTGTCTCTGTGTGTCTCTGTGTGTCTCTGTCTCTGTGTGTCTCTGTCTCTGTGTGTCTCTGTGTGTCTCTGTCTCTGTGTGTCTCTGTCTCTGTGTGTCTCTGTGTGTCTCTGTGTGTCTCAGTCTCTGTGTGTCTCTGTCTCTGTGTGTCTCAGTCTCTGTGTGTCTCTGTGTGTCTCTGTGTGTCTCTGTGTGTCTCTGTGTGTCTCTGTGTGTGTCAGTCTCTGTGTGTCTCTGTGTGTCTCTGTGTGTCTCTGTCTCTGTGTGTCTCTGTCTCTGTGTGTCTCTGTGTGTCTCTGTGTGTCTCAGTCTCCTGTGTGTCTCTGTGTGTCTCTGTGTGTCTCTGTCTCTGTGTGTCTCTGTGTGTCTCAGTCTCTGTGTGTCTCTGTCTCTGTGTGTCTCTGTGTGTCTCAGTCTCTGTGTGTCTCTGTGTGTCTCTGTGTGTCTCTGTGTGTCTCTGTGTGTCTCTGTGTGTCTCTGTGTGTCTCTGTGTGTCTCTGTCTCTGTGTGTCTCTGTCTCTGTGTGTCTCAGTCTCTGTGTGTCTCTGTGTGTCTCTGTGTGTCTCTGTCTCTGTGTGTCTCTGTGTGTCTCTGTGTGTCTCTGTGTGTCTCTGTGTGTCTCTGTGTGTCTCTGTCTCTGTGTGTCTCTGTCTCTGTGTGTCTCTGTGTGTCTCTGTCTCTGTGTGTCTCTGTGTGTCTCTGTGTGTCTCTGTGTGTCTCTGTCTCTGTGTGTCTCTGTGTGTCTCTGTGTGTCTCAGTCTCTGTGTGTCTCAGTCTCTGTGTGTCTCTGTGTGTCTCTGTGTGTCTCTGTGTGTCTCTGTGTGTCTCTGTGTCTCAGTCTCTGTGTGTCTCTGTGTGTCTCTGTCTCTGTCTCTGTGTGTCTCTGTGTGTCTCTGTGTGTCTCTGTCTCTGTCTCTGTGTGTCTCTGTGTGTCTCTGTGTCTCTGTGTGTCTCTGTCTCTGTGTGTCTCTGTGTGTCTCTGTGTGTCTCAGTCTCTGTGTGTCTCTGTGTGTCTCAGTCTCTGTGTGTCTCTGTGTGTCTCTGTGTGTCTCTGTCTCTGTGTGTCTCTGTGTGTCTCTGTCTCTGTGTGTCTCAGTCTCTGTGTGTCTCTGTGTGTCTCTGTGTGTCTCTGTGTGTCTCTGTGTGTCTCTGTGTCTCTGTGTGTCTCAGTCTCTGTGTGTCTCTGTGTGTCTCTGTGTGTCTCTGTGTGTCTCTGTGTGTGTCTGTGTGTCTCTGTGTGTCTCAGTCTCTGTGTGTCTCAGTCTCTGTGTGTCTCTGTGTGTCTCTGTGTGTCTCTGTGTGTCTCTGTGTGTCTCTGTGTGTCTCAGTCTCTGTGTGTCTCTGTGTGTCTCTGTGTGTCTCAGTCTCTGTGTGTCTCTGTGTGTCTCTGTGTGTCTCAGTCTCTGTGTGTCTCTGTGTGTCTCTGTGTGTCTCTGTGTGTCTCTGTGTGTCTCTGTCTCTGTGTGTCTCTGTGTGTCTCTGTGTGTCTCTGTCTCTGTGTGTCTCTGTCTCTGTGTGTCTCTGTGTGTCTCTGTGTGTCTCTGTGTGTCTCTGTGTGTCTCTGTCTCTGTGTGTCTCTGTCTCTGTGTGTCTCTGTGTGTCTCTGTGTGTCTCTGTGTGTCTCTGTGTGTCTCTGTCTCTGTGTGTCTCTGTCTCTGTGTGTCTCTGTGTGTCTCAGTCTCTGTGTGTCTCTGTCTCTGTGTGTCTCTGTCTCTGTGTGTCTCTGTGTGTCTCAGTCTCTGTGTGTCTCTGTGTGTCTCTGTCTCTGTGTGTCTCTGTGTGTCTCTGTCTCTGTGTGTCTCTGTCTCTGTGTGTCTCTGTGTGTCTCTGTGTGTCTCTGTGTGTCTCAGTCTCTGTGTGTCTCAGTCTCTGTGTGTCTCAGTCTCTGTGTGTCTCTGTGTGTCTCTGTGTGTCTCTGTGTGTCTCAGTCTCTGTGTGTCTCTGTGTCTCTGTGTGTCTCTGTCTCTGTGTGTCTCTGTGTGTCTCTGTGTGTCTGTCTCTGTCTCTGTGTCTCTGTGTGTCCTCTGTGTCTCTGTGTGTCTCTGTGTGTCTCAGTCTCTGTGTGTCTCTGTGTTCTCTGTGTGTCTCTGTGTGTCTCTGTCTCTGTGTGTCTCTGTCTCTGTGTGTCTCTGTGTGTCTCTGTGTGTCTCTGTGTGTCTCTGTGTGTCTCTGTGTCTCTGTCTCTGTGTGTCTCAGTCTCTGTGTGTCTCTGTGTGTCTCTGTGTGTCTCTGTGTGTCTCTGTCTCTGTGTGTCTCTGTGTCTCTGTGTGTCTCAGTCTCTGTGTGTCTCTGTGTGTCTCTGTGTGTCTCAGTCTCTGTGTGTCTCTGTCTCTGTGTGTCTCTGTCTCTGTGTGTCTCTGTCTCTGTGTGTCTCAGTCTCTGTGTGTCTCTGTGTGTCTCTGTCTCTGTGTGTCTCTGTGTGTCTCTGTGTGTCTCACCCTCTGTGTGTCTCTGTGTGTCTCTGTGTGTCTCTGTGTGTCTCTGTGTGTCTCTGTGTGTCTCACCCTCTGTGTGTCTCTGTGTGTCTCTGTGTGTCTCACCCTCTGTGTGTCTCTGTGTGTCTCTGTCTCTGTGTGTCTCTGTGTGTCTCTGTGTGTCTCACCCTCTGTGTGTCTCTGTGTGTCTCTGTCTCTGTGTGTCTCTGTGTGTCTCTGTGTGTCTCAGTCTCTGTGTGTCTCTGTGTGTCTCACCCTCTGTGTGTCTCTGTGTGTCTCTGTGTGTCTCACTCTCTGTGTGTCTCTGTGTGTCTCTGTGTGTCTCACCCTCTGTGTGTCTCTGTGTGTCTCTGTGTGTCTCACTCTCTGTGTGTCTCTGTGTGTCTCTGTGTGTCTCACCCTCTGTGTGTCTCTGTGTGTCTCTGTGTGTCTCACTCTCTGTGTGTCTCTGTGTGTCTCTGTGTGTCTCACCCTCTGTGTGTCTCTGTGTGTCTCTGTGTGTCTCACTCTCTGTGTGTCTCTGTGTCTCACTCTCTGTGTGTCTCTGTCTCTGTCTCTGTGTGTCTCTGTGTCTCACCCTCTATATTCTCTGTGGATCCTGGAATGTGCTGATTCGACCCGATCCCAATGTGCTATATCCCAGCTAGCCAATCGGATGCCAGGATCCCCAATTTGGACAATAAATGTTGAGGTTATTCCCCAGAAAAGGCCGGGGTGCAGCTCGGTGCTGCCCCCGTCAACACCCTGTTTGTAACTAAGGATAACTCCTGAAACTTTTTCTGTTGTTTGGGAATATTCGGGAGTGTTTTTGGAAATGGTTTGCGGAGTTCCTAGATTCAGAAGGAAGTGTTTTCTGTTCGTCACAGAGGGACCGGACGATTTTTCGGCCTGTTTATTGATAGAGCCGGATGGGGACAGCGGTGATTGTGTGTCTGGGGGGCAGGGATACAGAGCAGAGTCTGCAGAGAGGGCAGGATCTGCAGTCAGCAAATCCCTGATTTACAATTGCCAAATAAGGTAGAAAAGGCAAAAACAAAAGACAAAGCTGTAACACAATGTATGTTTTTATTGAAGGTTCCAAAGGTGATGGCGGAGAGCAGGGGTTACCAGGTGCTCATGGACAGCCAGGTGTACCAGGCCGAGATGGGAACCCAGGCAGACCAGGTTTACCAGGAACTCCCGTAAGTTGAGTCAACTCTGTAAACCTCAACGGGACCAGTTGTACAAGTTGGCTAACTGATACTCACAGATCAGTGAGATAGAAACTAATTCAATCGCACTTGCAAAAGGAAATTCAGCTTGACCAGGAATAACATGCAGGATTACAATGAAAGAGCCGGGGCAGTCGGACTAATTGGATAATTCGCTCAAAGAATCATAGAATTTACAGTGCAGAAGGAGGCTATTCGGCCCATCGAGTCTGCACCGGCCCTTGGAAACAGCACCCTACCCAAGCCCACACCTCCACCCTGTCCCCATAACCCAGTAACCCCACCCAACACTAAGGGCAGTTCTGGACACTAAGGGCAATTTATCACGGCCAATCCACCGAACCTGGACATCTTTGGACTGTGGGAGGAAACCGGAGCACCCGGAGGAAACCCGCGCAGGCACGGGGAGAGCGTGCAGACTCCGCACAGACAGTGGCCCGCACAGACACGCACAAAGAGCCAGTACAAACTCAATAGGCTGAAAGGTCACCTTCTAATGCTCTGTTGAAAAATGAAATGAAATGAAAACGAAAATCGCTAATTGTCATGAGTAGGCTTCAATAAAGTTACTGTGAAAAGCCCCTAGTCGCCACATGCCGGCACCTGTTCAGTGAGGCTGGTACGGGAAATGAACCGTGTGCTAAACCAGCCCCTATGTTCGGGTTGTGTGTACTGCAGCTGCACTGTTGTGTGTGCTGCAGCTGCACTGTTGCTGGTGTGTGCTGCAGCTGCACTGTTGCTGATATGTGTGCTGCAGCTGCACTGCTGCATTTTTGTGCGCTGCAGTGATGTTGCGCGTGCTGCAGCTGCAGGGCTGCGGTTGTGTCTGCTGCCGCTGTAGAGCTGGGGTTCTGTGCGCTGCAGCTGCAGGGCTGTGGTTGTGTGTGCTGCATGCAGGGCTGCGGTTGGGTATGCTGCAGCTGCAGGGCTGCAGTTGTGTGTGCTGCAGCTGCAGGGCTGCAGCTGTGTGTGCTCCTGCTGGATTTTACCACTAACTGATGTGTTCCATACTGGGTCAGCGGTGGAGCACCGGTCAATGGTATTAATTAATTCAGCAGTGATCAGCTTCTCCCAATTCCAGCCTCTTGAGCTTTCCCTGATTCCGATCACTCCATCAGTGACAGCCGCAGCTTCTGCTGTGTGGGCCCTAAGCGCTGGATTTGCCTCTCTAAACCTCTCTGCCACTCTCTCCTTTAAAGCAGACCTCATTGACCACACGTTTGGACGGCTGTGTTAATATCTGCTCAGTGTGACGGTGTGTTTGATATTCGCTGCGGTGCTGGGGACACTTTACTATGTTAAAGGTGCTACATGAATGCGAGATGCTGTGATGTTGGATTTCTGGTCAGTTGTCTGAACACATGGTATAACCTGTATTTCAGGGTGATGCTGGGGGAGGTTACCCTGGCGATGATGGCTACCAAGGTATCCCAGGCAGTAAAGGGTACCAAGGGAGGCTGGGCCTGCCGGGGGTGGACGTTCGAGGTCCAAAAGGCAGACGTGGAATTCCTGGTGACTTTGGACCTGATGGTGTGCCAGGAATTCCAGGAATTCCCGGCCTACCTGGGACTCCAGGTAAGTGTTGCATCTTTCAGGTCTTCGCTTTGTGGAGTTAAGAAACCTTCCTCTGAATAGACGGCAGTGGTGAGTTAACGCTAAAGGTTCCATTGGTCCCAGTGTTGTTCTGAGCGGAACTACCCCAGATTTCACAGACATTTCCTCTTATTGCCTCTCCTCACAGAATATCATTGAATCCCTACAGTGCAGAAGGAGGCCATTTGGCCCATCGAGTCTGCACCGACCCTTGAAAAGAGCACCCTACCCAAGCCCACACCTCCACCCTATCCCCGTAACCCTACCTAACCTTTTTGGACACTGAGGGCAATTTATCACGGCCAATCCCCCTAACCTGCACATCTTTGGACTGTGGGAGGAAACCGGAGCACCCGGAGGAAACCCACGCAGACACGGGGAGAACGTGCAGACTCCGCACAGACAGTCACCCGAGGTTGGAATTGACCCCAGGACCCTGGAGCTGTGAGGCAGCAGTGCTAACTACTGTGCTACCGTGCTGCAATTAGCATCAGGCAGTAACTCTCGTTCACCTGGCTGTCTCAGGCTGGTCTGAGTCAGTAATGTACAGTTGGAGTGACTCTGCGATGACAAAGCCCAGGGTGGCTCAGCGGGTGTCTCGGGACGATGTGTCGACTGGTTTGAATGGTGGGAATGTCACAGACTCAAACCTGCAAAGACGGTTGATGTACCTTCTCCCAAGAGCTGGTGTTGAGCACCAGGCTGCAGGATCAGCCCTGGACCCCACATCCTTCTCCAATAATTATTCCCAGAGTATTGGGTGCCTACCGGGGAGCTGCAATCTCACGTTTGCCTAAGAATGTTTTCACATAATGTGAGACTAAAGTCAGAAAGGTGAAAGAGTTTTAGCCAATCCACCAGCTCCCTGGTCACAATTTACCAGATTTACTGAATTCAGGATCGCAGCTTTCACATGAGTTTAGTAGAATCTGCTCTGGACAGAACACAGGATGGTGAAAAGATCATGATGAGCATTTTAGCACCTTCTCCATATAAATCTCAGTGAAGGTGACAACTAAATGGTTATCATTAGTGAGTATTTTGTCCCTGCCTCCTGCTCCATGTGATCGTGTCTCTCTGTGTTTCCATGGTAGGTGACTGCTTTGATGAACAGCACATCCTGCAGATAGATGGCACAACATTCCACACAGGTACTGGCTGGATCATCCTGTGTGTGTGTTTACCTTTCCCTGCGATTGAAGTTGATCATTGTTATCCTGACAGAGATTCTGGGAGTGGGAATGAAAGGTTGTTTCCCCCGGTTACTGAATCAGTAACTGAGGTTCTCTTTGGGATGTTTTCCACGTGGGTCAATTAGGATTGGCAATGTTTAACTACAAGGAGATATTTTTTTGAAATGTATTTTATCACCAACATGTATCAAAACAGGTTGCAGCAAATAAGCATACTTCCCAACAATCAACATCGGCGCAACATCGAGGGCTGAAGGGCCCGTACTGCGCTGTAATGTTCTAACATCGAGGGCCGAAGGGCCCGTACTGCGCTGTAATGTTCTAACATCGAGGGCCGAAGGGCCCGTACTGCGCTGTAATGTTCTAACATCGAGGGCCGAAGGGCCCGTACTGCGCTGTAATGTTCTAACAGTACAGTCTGTACGAACTGTTTCCCATTTTCAACAAACAGCTCCTCAAACACGGTCACAAACACCCGCCACCTTTTCTCAAACTCCCCCTGCTGAGCCCCTTAACTCATACTTTATCTTCTCTAACCGCAGGAAGTCATACAGGTCACCCAACCATGCTGCTACCCCCGGTGGCGATGCCCACCGCCACTCCAGCAAAATTCTTCGCCGTGCAATCAGAGAGGCGAAGGCCAAGACTTCGGCCTTCCTCCTCTCCATGGACTCCGGCTTCTCTGAAACCCCAAATATCGCCACCAAAGGGTCCGGGTCCACTCCCTCCTCCACTATCCTGGCTAAGACCGTGAACATTCCCGCCCAGAATCTTCCCAATTTTCACAACCCAAACATATGCGCGCATGATACGCTGGCCCCCGCCCACACCTCTCACACTCATCTGCTACCCCCTGAAAGAACCCACTTATTCTTGCCCAAGTCGTATGCACCCTGTGCACCACCTTAAGCTGTATCAGGCTCATGCACAGTAGCACAGTGGTTAGCACTGTTGCTTCACAGCGCCAGGGTCCCAGGTTCGATTCCCGTCCTGGGTCACTGTCTGTGCGGAGTCTGCACGTTCTCCCCGTGTCTGCGTGGGTTTCCTCCGGGTGCTCCGGTTTCCTCCCACAAGTGCCAAAAGACGTGCTGTTAGTGAATTGGACATTCTGAATTCTCCCCCTGTGTACCCAAACAGGCGCCGGAATGCAGCGACTAGGGGCTTTTCACAGTAACTTCATTGCAGTGTTAATGTAAGCCTACTTGTGAGAATAAAGATTATTATTATTATAAAGAGGAGGAACCGTTTACTCTTCGCAGTGCCTCACTCCATACTCCCCAATTGATCTCCCTTCCCAACTCCGCTTCCCATTTTGTCCTTGATCTTCACCACCCGCTCGCCTCCCTGCTCCCCTAGCCACTTATATATATCCCCAATTCTTCCCTCCCCTTCCACATCCGGAAGCAGCAGTCACTCCAGCAGGGTGTATCCGGCAACCAAGGGAACCCCCTCCAGGCCTTTTGCGCAAAGTCCCTAACCTGTAGATACCTGAACTCACTACCCCTCGGCAGCTCTACCCTCTCCCTTAGCTCCTCCAGACTGGCAAACCCTTCCTCCAAATACAAATCCCTCACCTTGACCAGCCCCACTTCCCTCCACCTCCTGTATACACTATCCACCCCCCCGGCTCAAACCCATGATTCTCGCACAGCGGCGTTAGCACCGACATCCCTTCCACCCTAAAATGCCTCCTCAGCTGATTCCATATCTTCACCATGGACTGGACCACTGGGCTCCCTAAATATCTACTCGGAGCCATTGGCAATGCTGCTGTCACCATAGCCCTCAAACTGGACCCCTTACAAGATTCCTCCTCCATCCTAACCCACTCTACCCCTTCTCCTTCCCACCACCGCCGCACCTTGTCCACATTCACCGCCCAATAATAATGAAGCAAGTTCGGCAACGCCAACCCCCCCCCCCCCCCCCCCGCTGCCTCTGTAGCAGGGTCCTCTCCACCCTAGGCACCTTCCCCGCCCATACAAAGTCAGAAATGATTATGTCCACTTTACGAAAAAAGGCCTTTAGTATAAAGATCGGGAGAGCCTGAAAAATAAACAAGAACCTCGGCAGAATATTCATTTTCACCACTTGGACCCTCCCCGCCAACGTTAAGTGCCGTGTATCCCACCTCTTAAGATCCTCCCTGGCCTCCTCCACCAGCTTCGTTAAGTTTCACTTATGGAGCCCCGTCCATTCCCTCGCTACCTGAATCCCCAAGTACCTAAACCCATCCCTCGCTACCGTAAATGGCATCCCCCCTAAATCAGCCCGCTGTGCCAGCTCATTCACCGGGAATACCTCGCTTTTCCCTACATTCAGCTTGTATCCCGAGAACCCTCCAAACCCCCCCAACAGGCCCATAATCCTTCCCGGACTCTCCAACGGATCCGAAACATACAGCAATAGGTCATCGGCATAGAGCGACACCCAATGCTCCCTCTGTCCCCTCATTATCCCCTACCACTCTGCCAGCCCCCTGAGAGCCATCGCCAACAGCTATATGGCAGCCAGTGGGGTACATGGTCCGACATAACTATCCCCGCATACTCTGCCCCCTCCACCCCAACCAAAATCTCCCGACTCACTACAAAGTAATCAATCCTCGAATACACCTTACAGACGCGTGAAGAGAAGGAATATTCCCTTCCCCCTGGGTTCTGAAAGCGCCATGGATCCACCATACCCATCCTCTCCATAAACCACCCCCCCCCTCCAGCTCCCTTGCCATTTGTACCCTACCCATCAACCTGGGCTCGATCTATCCACCCTCGGCTCCAGGACACAGTTAAAATCTCTCCCCATGATCAACTGGTGCGTGGCCAAATCCAGGATTGCTGCCAGCAATCCCCTCGCAAAACCCACATCATCCCAATTTGGGGCACACACATTGACCAACACCACCAGTGTCCGTTCAACGACAAGGAGATATTGTGGCAGAGATGGAAACATCATTTAAAGGGAAATTGGAAAAGTATTTAAACAGGAAGAAAATAAAAGTACAAATCACGTCCCCCCCCCCTCACCGTTCTCTGCTCCAAGGAAAACAACAATCCAATCTCTCTTGATAGCTGGAATGCTCCAGCCCAGGCAACATCGAGGTGAATCTCTCCGCACCCCCTCCAGTCCCATAATGTGGCGACCAGAACTGCAAACAGTACTCTCTCTGTGGCCTAACCACTGTCCCGAAGGACGTGCTTGTGAGGCGGGATCAGTATTTGGCAAATCATGTAGTCTCACTCTGATATTCAGCTGGCTTGATCAACCCGAAGCTTTGGGATCTCACGCGTTCCCCTTGGAGACCTGAGGTGACACAACTGGGGTCCAGGCGGGACGATGGAGGTTGGCGTTTGGGCAAGGTGGCACCCTGACATTGCTGAAGTTACTGTGAAAATCCCCTGGTCACCACATTCCGGCGCCTGTTCGGGTACACAGAGGGAGAAATTTAAAGCAAAACGATGTTTATCCTATGAACTCAAGTTAACCTTTTTAAAACATACCGCGAACATCTCAGCAACCATCAATTCAAATACAACCCCCCAAATAATACAACACTAAGTAATCCTTAATAACTACCCAAACAACATCCAGAAGACAAAAGAAACACCTTTTAACAGAAGCACATCAGGTTTACATTCACTACTGAGATCATTTATATTTCTGAATTCACCAAATGATCAAGAGATAGTCTTTTGATGGCAGAGAGAACAGCAGTACACCTGCTCTGTCTGGCTTCAGCTCCAACACCGAAAACGAAACTAAAACACACCCTGCAGCAAACAGCCTAAAACAAAAGTAAAAAGCTGACAGGCAGCCCAGCTCCACCCACACTCTGACATCACTGATAAACACCCATTTCTTAAAGGTACTCTCACATGACACTACACCACATGGACTGCAGCGGGTTCAAGAAGGCGGCTCAGCACCACCTTCTGAAGGGTAACCAGGGATGGGTAATGAATGCTGGTCTAGCCAGCGAAGCTCATGACCTGCCGGTGTGAGATTTTTTGACTGTGTATAATTTACGATGCTGGCATTTGAGTTTTGATAATCGAACTTGTGGAGATTCAGTTTGATAATTTTGTTCATTTTCACAGGAATCCCTTGTGGACGTCCAGGACCAACAGGAGAAAGGGGACCAGCAGGATTGACTGGAAATAAAGGTAGGATGAGGGAGAAACTGGACAATCTCAGCAAGTTTGACAGAATCCGAGGAGAGAGAATGGAGCGAATGTTTCCAGTCTGGATGACTCTTTGTTTGACGATGATATACTGGATTGTCCTCGATCCCATGGATAAGATATGATTTACACTACTTAACATAAACATCATCTTTTATTGGCGGGAGGTTTGCGGGCCTGGGGGAACTGGAAGATAAATTTGGCCTTCCCCAGGGGAACATGTTCAGATACTTGCAGGTAAAGGTGTTTGCTAGGCGACAGGTAGAGGGATTCCCTTTGCTGCCCTCACGAGGGGCGATGGACAGAGTGCTTTCGGGGGTGTGGGTCGGAGAGGGGAAGGTGTCTGACATTTATAAGGTAATGCAGGAGGTGGAGGAGTCGTCAGTGGAGGAGCTGAAGGCTAAATGGGAGGAGGAACTCGGGGAGCAGATAGAGGACGGGACTTGGGCGGATGCCTTGGAGAGAGTCAACTCTTCCTCCTCATGTGTGAGGCTTAGTCTCATCCAATTTAAGGTGCTGCACCGGGCCCACATGTCCGGGACTAGGATGAGTAGGTTCTTTGGGGGTGAGGACAGGTGCACCAGATGTTCGGGGAGTCCAGCGAACCACGCCCATATGTTCTGGGCATGCCCAGCACTGGAAGAATTCTGGAAGGGGGTGGCGGGGACGGTGTCAAGGGTGGTTGGATCCAGGGTCAAACCAGGGTGGGGACTCGCGATTTTTGGAGTTGCGGTAGAGCCGGGAGTGCAGGAGGCGAAAGAGGCCGGTGTCCTGGCCTTTGCGTCCCTAGTAGCCCGGCGGAGGATCCTGCTACAGTGGAAGGATGCGCGGCCCCCAAGTGTGGAGACCTGGGTCAATGACATGGCGAGATTTATAAAATTGGAAAGGGTCAAATTTTCCCTGAGAGGATCAGTACAAGGGTTCTATAACCGATGGCAGCCTTTTCTGGACTTCCTGGCTCAAAGATAGGTATCTTGGTCAATAGCAGCAGCAACCCGGGGGGGTGTTCCTTATTGTAGTTTCTATTCTGTAACTTTATATTGTGTTAATTTGCATTGTTGTTAAAATGCTGTGTTGTTCATGGAGGTGGGGCGAATGGTTATGATTGCTAATATTATTGTTATTTTTGGTATTTTACTATGGTGCGTTATTGTTGTATAAATTCAAAATTTTTCAATAAAAATTATTTTTAAAAAAAAACATAAACATCATCTGACTTGAAAAACATTGTTGTCTTCCAGGTGTCAAAGGTCAGCCAGGATTTCCAGGATTATCCAGACCAGGATTCCCGGGAAGAAAAGGTTTCATCGGTGCCCCAGGACCAGGAATACCAGGACCACCAGGTTATCCTGAAATAAATGCCAGGCAATGACCATCTCCTAGAAGAGAGGATCTAACCACCGCCCCTTGACATTCAATCGCGTTACCATCACTGAATCCCCACAATCAACATCCTGGGGGTTACCATTGATCAGAAACTGAACTGGACCCAGCCACATTAATACAGTGGCTACCAGGGCAGGTCAGAGGCTGGGAATCCTGCGGAGAGTAACTCGCCTCCTGACCCCCCAAAGCCTGTCCACCATCGATAAGGCACAAGTCAGGAGTGTGATGGAATACTCTCCACTTGCCTGGATGAGCGCAGCTCCAACTACACTCAAGAAGCTCAACACCATCCAGGACAAAGCAGCCCCGCTTGATTGCTCCCCCTTCCACAAACATTCAAACCCTCCACCACCGATGCACAGTGGCAGCCGTGTGTACCATCTACAAGATGCACTGCAGCAACTCACCAAGGTTCCTTAGACAGAACCTTCCAAACCCACGACCACTAGAACAACAAGAGCAGCAGATACCTGGGAACCCCACCACCTGGAGGTTCCCCTCCAAGTCACTCCCCACCCTGACTTGGAAATATATCGGCCGTTCCTTCACTGTCGCTGGGGCAACATCCTGGAACTCCCTCCCTAACAGCACTGTGGGTGTACCTACACCTCAAGCACTGCAGCGGTTCCAGAAGGCAGCTCCCCACCACCTTCTGAAGGGCAGTTAGGGGTGGGCAATAAATGCTGGGCTAACCAGTGACACCCACATCCCATAAATTATTTTTTTTAAATTTAAATCCTGCTCCTTTGCGAGTGTGTCTACCTTGAGGATGTTTCGGACCTGTGGAACACAAGGTGGGAATTGAACCTCCTCAATCTTGGTTCGAGAATCTCTAGTCCCTGAGCTCAGCCATTACTTTATTACCCATTCCTTTAAATCATTGGTGGAAGTTTTATTACAATCGGGCATTTTTCTGGTTCATTTCTGAGAGCCAGAGATTGAGTTAAGAGTTAACCACATTGATTTTTCACACCTAGACCCAGACTGAGCAAACACGGCAGCTCCACTTCCCCAAAGGGTATTAGTCAAACAAATATGTCTTTACAGCAAAGGTGCTCACTTTGACTCAGGCTACCTCATGTTTATACATTTAAAAAAATATATATTTCAGTTCTCTTCCTGTGAAGGTGAGATAGGAACTTACTGACTCCAAATCCAGAGAGTTTAATTCAACAAGGATTTGGATAAATATTTCAAGGAGAAAGATTTTCAGGGTTAAGGAAAAAGAACAGTACAGTGGGGCTAATTGGAGAGTCCTTTCAAAGAGCTAGCATCAGTAAGATGGGCTGAATGGCCTCCTGTCCTGTGTGATTCTGTGGTAACCGTTATCCATTAGACTGTGAGGAAATTCGCCCAGTGTCCCACCTCCCCTTTCTGCACAGCACTATCAGGATCAGGGCTCTGTCCCTTGGCAATGTTTGTCGTGAATCTTCAGACACTAACTGAGATGACAACTTGTCCCAGGAATCAATGCTCCTCTCCAAAATTAAAGCCTCCTGATACCCTGATGTCTTTGCTTAAATAACTTACCCCTCCCACCCTAACTCATCAAGACCAAGCCGAGACACAGCCTGACCCTCACGGACTAACCAGAGCCAAAATCCATCCACAGAGACACAGTCAGGTCCTTTCCACTGTTGTAAAGAATTTTAATCAAGTTCTCGTGGTGATTCCTGAGGCCGTTGTGATAACTCAAAGGCAGAATTTGAGCATTGAAACATACTTAACTTTTCAAAGTAAGAAGTCTTACAACACCAGGTTAAAGTCCAACAGGTTTGTTTCAAACACGAGCTTTCGGAGCGCAGCTCCTTCCTCAGGTGATGCGCCATCAATTGTACGAGAGACGAGTTGCTTTACAAAAGTTAGGCTTTAATAAACTAGAACTTAGCCCTGCGGTCGTCTACAATAAAATGGACGACCGCCGGCCGTTTGACTATTTATACCTCGGCAAGGAGGCGTGGTTAACTCAGCCTCTCGACCAATCGGTCGAGAGGCACATGACCGACCAGGGCCAATGGTAAGCCGGTGTTCTGCCCCAATGGCAGACAGGTATGCAAATCATATCCCCACATCATTCACCCCTTGCGGAGAAAAAAGCCGGGGGGGGGGGGGGGGGGGGGGGGGGGGGGGGGGGGTGGTATGAACGAGAGCCGGGGTGGGGGGGGGGAGAGAACTGGTGATATGAGTAGCAGCCGGGAGGACCAAAAATTTTCTCTCCTTTTATCGAATTTGGGGGCTTCCCACTGGCCCAGACAATAAGTGATAGAAGGTCACCTGAGGAAGGAGCAGTGCTCCGAAAGCTCGTGTTTGAAACAAACCTGTTGGACTTTAACCTGGTGTTGTAAGACTTCTTACTGTGCTCACCCCAGTCCAACGCCGGCATCTCCACGTCATAACTTTTCAAAAGCTTTAATAAAATGTTCTTTCCTCTACAAGTCTCTAAAATGTTTATCTTTGTTTTCAAATCCTGCCCAATCTCCATGACCTCATTTTACCCCACTTTGCTCCTGTCTAATTGCAGCCTCTTGCCCAGTCTGCGGCCCATCACTCCAACATTAGCTCCTGTGCCTTCAGCTGACCAGCACGTTCAGGAATTCACTCCCCAAACCACTCTCTCCGATTTTAATCCCCTCCTTAAATCTTCCTCTGAGACCAATCGTTTGCTCGTCGGCACTAACACCTCCTTACGTTACTTAGTGTCAAACATTGTTTGATTATTGCTTCTGTGAAGGGCTGAGGGATGTTTTATTGCGTTATGGATGATGTACAAATCTCAGCCTCTTTTCTTACATATTGAATGAAAGTAGTTCAAATAAGGGTTACCCTGTGACCAATCCTCCTGCAGGTTTTGTTGGGCCTCGAGGTGATCAAGGAATCCCAGGCGCACCCGGACAACCTGGGGCCACTGGATTTCCGGGGCTATCCGCGAGGCCGGGTCCACCTGGCGAGAAAGGTTTGCCCGGAGAAGCCATCGGTGCGTTGCCAGGGTACCAAGGTGAACCAGGACAATCGGGTCAGGCAGGGCTTCAAGGAGCAAAAGGAGAGGCCGGAGGAACTGGGCTCAGAGGCAAGCAACAAGTCAAATTATAATTTCTCTATCCCAGTCTGGGCCTCGCACTTTGGGAATGATGTCTGGTTCTCGGAGAGGGTGAGGAGGAGATTTACCAGAATGTTCCCAGGAAGCTGGACTTCAGTTAATGTGGAGAGACTGGAATCACAGAATCCAAATCATAGAATCCCAATGGGCAGAAGGAGGCCATTCAGCCCATCGAGTCTGCACTGACCCTCTGAAAGAGCACCCTACCTAGGCCACTCCACCACCCGATCCCCATAACCGTACCTAACATGCACACTAAGGGCAATTTAGCATGGCCAATCCACCTAACCTGCACATCTTTGGACTGTGGGAGGAAACCGGAGCACCCGGAGGAAACCCACGCAGACACGGGGAGGATGTGCAGACTCCGCACAGACAGTGACCCAAGCTGGGAATCGAACCTGGGACCCTGGAGCTGTGAGGCAGCAGTGCTAACCACTGTACCACCGTGTTTATTCTCCTTAATGAGGAGAGGTTAAGTAGACTGGGACTGTACTCGTTGGTATTTAGAAGGATGAGGGGGGATCTTATAGAAACATATAAAATTATGAAAGGAATAGATAGGATAGATACGGGCAGGTTGTTTCCACTGGCGGGTGACAGCAGAACTAGGGGGCATAGCCTCAAAATAAGGGGAAGTAGATTTAGGACTGAGTTTAGGAGGAACTTCTTCACCCAAAGGGTTGTGAATCTATGGAATTCTTTGCCCAGTGAAGCAGTTGAGGCTCCTTCATTACATGTTTTTAAGGTAAAGATAGATAGTTTTTTGAAGAATAAAGGGATTAAGGGTTATGGTGTTCGGGCCGGAAAGTGGAGCTGAGTCCACAAAAGATCAGCCATGATCTCATTGAATGGCGGAGCAGGCTCGAGGGGCCAGATGGCCGACTCCTGCTCCTAGTTCTTATGTTTTTAACAGATAAAGTTAAAGGGGGCTTTCATTGAGGTGTTTGAAATTATAGAGGGGAAACCAACGAGAGACTCCAAGCAGAGAACACAGATTTACAATAATTGCTAAAAGAATTAAATGGAAAATGAGGGAAAGATTTCTTTACAAGAGGATTGTGAAGATTCATAATAGACGGCCGGAAGAAGGGAATCAGATTTCACAGGTAAATTCACAAGGCAATTGGCCATCTATTTGGAGAGGATGGATCACAGGGCGATGGGGGGAAGGATAGAAAAGAGCTGGCACAGGCAGCATGGACTGAATGGCCTTCTTCGATGTTCTATCATTCTTTGGTGCTAAGTTGAGTTTTGGGGGGTGGTGTTATTTCTCCACTGGAGAGCAAGACAATTGCAAAGTCCACCCCCATGTTTCACCGTACCTCATTTTCTATGTCAATCAAACCAATGTGTTGTGATCTGAACGGTGAACAGTCTTGTGATGTTAGACCCATGGAGCAGGAGATTCCAGTTGGGGGAAGGATAGCTACCAGGGCTGGAGTAAGTGCAGATCCCTCATCCACCCACTCCTTACAGTCAGGTGATGTTGTAGTGGAGCGTGACACTTGTCTCTGTAGCAGCAAAGTCTCCTTAATGAAAAACCCGCTTCGGTAGATCAAAGAATGCGCTCAAAATTCACATGAGAAACTAAAGTCCTTTTCTTTTCCTCAGGTGTGGATGGACGATTGGGAAAGGTAGGCCCAGTAGGTGAACGAGGGGAGCCTGGAATAACTGGCAGCGCAGGATTCCCTGGGCCAAGGGGGAGATATGGGACTGTTGGACATCCAGGCGAGCCAGGTTTACCAGGAATACCAGGCTTCCCGGGCCCTGTGGGTAAGTACATTGCTTTCACCAACAACTATCTGCCGCTGCATGGCAGCAAGTACAATTCAAGGAGTGTGGAAAGGGAACATTGACCCACAATCAGAGCAACAGTAACGTGTGGTCAGCCAGCCATCAGATGTGAAATCCAAAGGTCTGGATTCAAGTCCCACTCCAGAGACTGGAGTACTGAGGGAGTGCCGCACTGTCAGAGGGTCAGTACTGAGGGAGTGCTGCACTGTCAGAGGGTCAGTACTGAGGGAGTGCTGCACTGTCAGAGGGTCAGTACTGAGGGAGTGACGCACTGTCAGAGGGTCAGTACTGAGGGAGTGCTGCACTGTCAGAGGGTCAGTACTGAGGGAGTGCCGCACTGTCAGAGGGTCAGTACTGAGGGAGTGCTGCACTGTCAGAGGGTCAGTACTGAGGCAGCACCGCACTGTCAGAGGGTCAGTACTGAGGGAGTGCCGCACTGTCAGAGGGTCAGTACTGAGGGAGTGCTGCACTGTCAGTGGGTCAGTACTGAGGGAGTGCCGCACTGTCAGAGGGTCAGTACTGAGGGAGTGCTGCACTGTCAGAGGGTCAGTACTGAGGGAGTGCCGCCTGTCAGAGGGTCAGTACTGAGGGAGTGCTGCACTGTCAGTGGGTCAGTACTGAGGGAGTGCCGCACTGTCAGAGGGTCAGTACTGAGGGAGTGCCGCACTGTCAGAGGGTCAGTACTGAGGGCGTGCCGCACTGTCAGAGGGTCAGTACTGAGGGAGTGCCGTACTGTCAGAGGGTCAGTACTGAGGGAGTGCAGCAATGTCAGAGGGTCAGTGAGGGAGTGCTGCACTGTCAGAGGGTCAGTACTGAGGGAGTGCCGCACTGTCAGAGGGTCAGTACTGAGGGAGTGCCGCACTGTCAGAGGGTCAGTACTGAGGGAGTGCTGCACTGTCAGAGGGTCAGTACTGAGGGAGTGCCGCACTGTCAGAGGGTCAGTACTGAGGGAGTGCTGCACTGTCAGAGGGTCAGTACTGAGGGAGTGACGCACTGTCAGAGGGTCAGTACTGAGGGAGTGCCGCACTGTCAGAGGGTCAGTACTGAGGGAGTGACGCACTGTCAGAGGGTCAGTACTGAGGGAGTGCTGCACTGTCAGAGGGTCAGTACTGAGGGAGTGCTGCACTGTCAGAGGGTCAGTACTGAGGGAGTGCTGCACTGTCAGAGGGTCAGTACTGAGGGAGTGCCGCACTGTCAGAGGGTCAGTACTGAGGGAGTGCCGCACTGTCAGAGGGTCAGTACTGAGGGAGTGCTGCACTGTCAGAGGGTCAGTACTGAGGGATTGCTGCACTGTCAGAGGATCAGTACTGAGGGAGTGCTGCACTGTCAGAGGGTCAGTGCTGAGGGAGTGCTGCACTGTCAGAGGGTCAGTACTGAGGGAGTGCTGCACTGTCAGAGGGTGAGTACTGAGGGAGCGCTGCACTGTCAGAGGGTCAGTATTGAGGGAGTGCTGCACTGTCAGAGGGTCAGTGCTGAGGGAGTGCCGCACTGTCAGAGGGTCAGTATTGAGGGAGTGCTGCACTGTCAGAGGGTCAGTATTGAGGGAGTGCCGCACTGTCAGAGGGTCAGTACTGAGGGAGTGCTGCACTGTCAGAGGGTCAGTATTGAGGGAGTGCCGCATCATCAGAGGGTCAGTACTGAGTTAGTGCTCCACTGTCAGAGGGTCAGTACTGAGGGGGTGCCGCACTGTCAGAGGTTCAGTACTGAGGGAGTGCTGCACTGTCAGAGGGTCAGTACTGAGGGAGAGCAGCACTGTCAGAGGGTCAGTACTGAGGGAGTGCCGCACTGCCAGAGGGTCAGTACTGAGGGAGTGCTGCACCGTCAGAGGGTCAGTACTGAGGGATTGCTGCACTGTCAGAGGGTCAGTACTGAGGGGGTGCTGCACTGTCAGAGGGTCAGTACTGAGGGATTGCTGCACTGTCAGAGGGTCAGTACTGAGGGGGTGCCGCACTGTCAGAGGGTCAGTACTGAGGGGGTGCCGCACTGTCAGAGGGTCAGTACTGAGGGAGTGCCGCACTGTCAGAGGGTCAGTACTGAGGGAGTGCCGCACTGTCAGAGGGTCAGTACTGAGGGAGTGCCGCACTGTCAGAGGGTCAGTACTGAGGGAGCGCTGCACTGTCAGAGGGTCAGTACTGAGGGAGCGCTGCACTGTCAGAGGGTCAGTATTTCTTTCCTTTTTCTTTTTTAAAATAAATTTGAAGTACCCAATTTTGTTTCCAATTAAGGGGCAATTTAGCGCGGCCAATCCACCCACCCTGCACATCTTTGGGTTGTGGGGTGAAACCCACACAGACACGGGGAGAATGTGCAAACTCCACACGGACAGAGACCCGGGGCCGGGATCGAACCTGGGTGCTCGGCGCCGTGAGGCAGCAGTGCTAACCACTGCGCCACCGTGTTGCCCCTCCAACAAACTTTCAGCTTTCACTCCGCTTCCGAATAACAACCTCCTCCTCATTGTCCACTCTCCCTATCATTTCTCCCTTGCCTCCTCGCTCTGCCTCCCCTTCCCCCACTGCCTCCCCCTCCCCCACTGCCTCCTGTCGTTGATGATAGTTTAGTTACAGATTATTTCTGTTGGCTTTCTCCCTCCACCTCTCTCTCTCCTCTCCCTCCCTCCGTCTCCTCTCCCTCGTCCTCTCCCTCTCTCTGCCTCCTCTCTCTCCCTCCACCTTCTCTCTCTCCCCCCTCCCTCCCTCCGCCTCCACTCTCTCCTCCTTTCCCTCCGTCTGCCTCCACTCCCGCTCCCTCCCTCCACCTCCTCTCTCTCCTCTCCCTCCCTCCGCCTCCTCTCCCTCGTCCTCTCCCTCTTTCTGCCTCCTCTCTCTCCTCTCCCTCCCTCCATCTTCTCTCTCTCCCCCTCTCCCTCTGCCTCCACTCTCTCCTCCTTTCCCTCCGTCTGCCTCCACTCCCTCTCCCTCCTCCTCTCCCTCTCTCTACCTCCTCTCCCTCCTCCTCTCCCTCCCTCTGCCTCCTCTCTCTCCCTCTGCCTCCTCTCTCTCCCTCTGCCTCCTCTCCCTCCCTCTGCCTCCTCTCCTCTCCCTCCCTCTGCCTCATCTCCCTCCCTCTGCCTCCTCTCCCTCCCTCTGCCTCCTCTCCCTCCCTCTGCCTCCTCTCTCTCCCTCTGCCTCCTCTCCCTCCCTCTGCCTCCTCTCCCTCCCTCTGCCTCCTCTCCCTCCCTCTGCCTCCTCTCCCTCCCTCTGCCCTCTCTCACTGATGATAGCTTGTTTGCTTACAGGTTCTTTTGGTTTTGATGGGGAGCGTGGTGACCGAGGACCCCCAGGCCCAGCTGGAATGAAAGGTTTGCCAGGAATTCACGGTGTCCAGGGCCCGCTCGGGGATCTGGGATTCCCGGGATCTCCTGGTTCTCACGGAATGGATGGGCTACCAGGTCTTGATGGGCTGAAAGGTAAAAGTACAACGAGGAACGGTTGAAGCAGGCTATCCTGTGATAATCCAGATATCACCTTTCTTATAAAATCCATTGTATTGAAGAGTAAATGTTGTATTGTGAAGCAAAGCGACGTACAATCTTTAATCACAGCAGTGATTTATTTAGCTAAGAGGAACTTTATATACAGATAATACAACTGGGACACGAGTCTCGACCCCTCAACCCTGACCAACCCCCAATATCCAGACTGCACCTCAACACCTGATAGGCTAACATTCACCGCTCTGTCCTCATAGACTCCGGGCTGGTCAGAAGACTCTTCAAGGGACCACACCACCAGAGTAAATTTATTTATTGAACATTTTTGGGTTATTTAAAATCAAACGCTCCTCTCTCACTTAGGAATAAACTATCTTTTTGAAACTTTTAAAATTCTTTCACAGGGTGTGGGCGTTGCTGCCCAGCCCAACATTTACTGCCCATCCCTAATTGCCCTCGGGAAGTGGGTAGTGAGCTGCCTTCTTGAACCCCTGCAGTCCATGTGGTGTAGGTACACCCATTGTGCTGTTAGGGAGGGAGTTCCAGGATGTTGCCCCAGCGACAGTGAAGGAACGGCCGATATATTTCCCAGTCAGGGTGGTGAATGACTCGGAGGGGAACCTCCAGGTGGTGGGGTTCCCAGGTATCTGCTGCTCTTCTAGATGTGGAGATGCCGGCGTTGGACTGGGGTGAGGGTTTCCTGACACAATATGTCAGTACGTACCAGTCAGACAGGGAGGAAGGGGTCGAGCGAGGGAACCGTGGTTTACCAAAGAAGTGGAATCTCTTGTTAAGAGGACGAAGGAGGCCTATGTGAAGATGAGGCATGAAGTTTCAGTTGGGGCGCTTGGTAGTTACAAGGAAGCGAGGAAGGATCTAAAGAGAGAGCTAAGACGAGCAAGGAGGGGACATGAGAAGTCTTTGGCAGGTAGGATCAAGGAAAACCCAAAAGCTTTCTATAGGTATGTCAGGAATAAAAGAATGACTAGGGTAAGAGTAGGGCCAGTCAAGGACAGTGGTGGGAAGTTGTGTGTGGAGGCTGAGGAGATAAGCGAGATACTAAATGAATACTTTTCATCAGTATTCACTCAGGAAAAAGATAATGTTGTGGAGGAGAATGCTGAGACCCAGGCTATTAGAATAGATGGCATCGAGGTGCGTAGGGAAGAAGTGTTGGCATTTCTGGACAAGGTGAAAATAGATAAGTCCCCGGGGCCTGATGGGATTTATCCTAGGATTCTCTGGGAAGCCAGGGAAGAGATTGCTGAGCCTTTGGCTTTGATTTTTATGTCATCATTGGCTACAGGAATAGTGCCAGAGGACTGGAGGATAGCAAATGTGGTCCCTTTGTTCAAGAAGGGGAGTAGAGATAACCCCGGTAACTATAGGCCGGTGAGCCTCACGTCTGTTGTGGGTAAAGTCTTGGAGAGGATTATAAGAGATACGATTTATAATCATCTAGATAGGAATAATATGATTAGGGATAGTCAGCATGGTTTTGTGAAGGGTAGGTCATGCCTCACAAACCTTATCAAGTTCTTTGAGAAGGTGACTGAACAGGTAGACGAGGGTAGAGCAGTTGATGTGGTGTATATGGATTTCAGTAAAGCGTTTGATAAGGTTCTCCACGGTCGGCTATTGCAGAAAATACGGAGGCTGGGGATTGAGGGTGATTTAGAGATGTGGATCAGAAATTGGCTAGTTGAAAGAAGACAGAGAGTGGTGGTTGATGGGAAATGTTCAGAATGGAGTTCAGTTACGAGTGGCGTACCACAAGGATCTGTTCTGGGGCCGTTGCTGTTTGTCATTTTTATAAATGACCTAGAGGAGGGCGCAGAAGGTTGGGTGAGTAAATTTGCAGACGACACTAAAGTCGGTGGAGTTGTAGACAGTGTGGAAGGATGTTGCAGGTTACAGAGGGACATAGATAAGCTGCAGAGCTGGGCTGAGAGGTGGCAAATGGAGTTTAATGTAGAGAAGTGTTAGGTGATTCACTTTGGAAAGAATAACAGGAATGTGGAATATTTGGCTAATGGTAAAATTCTTGGTAGTGTGGATGAGCAGAGGGATCTCTGTGTCCATGTACATAGATCCCTGAAAGTTGCCACCCAGGTTGATAGGGCTGTGAAGAAGGCCTATGGTGTGTTGGCCTTTATTGGTAGAGGGATTGAGTTCCGGAGCCATGGGGTCATGTTGCAGTTGTACAAAACTCTGGTACGGCCACATTTGGAGTATTGCGTACAGTTCTGGTCGCCTCATTATAGGAAGGACGTGGAAGCTTTGGAACGGGTGCAGAGGTGATTTACCAGGATGTTGCCTGGTATGGAGGGAAAATCTTATGAGGAAAGGCTGATGGACTTGAGGTTGTTTTCGTTAGAGAGAAGTAGGTTAAGAGGTGACTTAATAGAGGCATACAAAATGATCAGAGGGTTAGATAGGGTGGACAGTGAGAGCTTTCTCCCGCGGATGGAGGTGGCTAGCACGAGGGGACATAGCCTTAAATTGAGGGGTAATAGATATAGGACAGAGGTCAGAGGTAGGTTTTTTACGCAAAGAGTGGTGATGCCGTGGAATGCCCTACCTGCAACAGTAGTGAACTCGCCAACATTGAGGGCATTTAAAAGTTTATTGGATAAGCATATGGATGATAATGGCATAGTGTAGGTTAGATGGCCTTTAGTTTTTGACTTCCCATGTCGGTGCAACATCGTGGGCCGAAGGGCCTGTACTGCGCTGTATCGATCTATGTTCTATGTTCTATGTTCTATACCCCCAGTCTGTGCCCCACACTGGGGTATTACACTCTAACCCCCAGTCTGTGCCCCACACTGGGGTATTACACTCTAACCCCCAGTCTGTGCCCCAAGCTGGGGTATTACACTCTAACCCCCAGTCTGTGCCCCACACTGGGGTATTACACTCTAACCCCCAGTCTGTGCCCCACACTGGGGTATTACACTCTAACCCCCAGTCTGTACCCCACACTGGGGTATTACGCTATATCCCCCAGTCTGTGCCCCACACTGGGGTATGACACTCTAACCCCCAGTCTGTGCCCACACTGGGGTATTACACTATATCCCCAGTCTGTGCCCACACTGGGGTATTAACCTCTAACCCCCAGTCTGTGCCCCACACTGGGGTATTACACTCTAACCCCCAGTCTGTGCCCCACACTGGGGTATTACACTATATCCCCCAGTCTGTGCCCCACACTGGGGTATTACACTCTAACCCCCAGTCTGTGCCCCACACTGGGGTATTACACTCTAACCCCCAGTCTGTACCCCACACTGGGGTATTACACTCTAACCCCCAGTCTGTGCCCCACACTGGGGTATTACACTCTAACCCCCAGTCTGTGCCCCACACTGGGGTATTACACTCTAACCCCCAGTCTGTGCCCCACACTGGGGTATTACACTCTAACCCCCAGTCTGTGCCCCACACTGGGGTATTACACTATAACCCCCAGTCTGTGCCCCACACTGGGGTATTACACTATATCCCCAGTCTGTGCCCCACACTGGGGTATTACACTCTAACCCCCAGTCTGTGCCCACACTGGGGTATTACACTATAACCCCCAGTCTGTGCCCCACACTGGAGTATTACACTCTAACCCCCAGTCTGTGCCCCACACTGGGGTATTACACTATATCCCCCAGTCTGTGCCCCACACTGGGGTATTACACTATATCCCCCAGTCTGTGCCCCACACTGGGGTATTACACTCTAACCCCCAGTCTGTGCCCCACACTGGAGTATTACACACTAACCCCCAGTCTGTGCCCCACACTGGGGTATTACACTATATCCCCCAGTCTGTGCCCCACACTGGGGTATTACACTATATCCCCCAGTCTGTGCCCCACACTGGGGTATTACACTCTAACCCCCAGGCTGTGCCCACACTGGGGTATTACACTCTAACCCCCAGTCTGTGCCCCACACTGGGGTATTACACTATATCCCCCAGTCTGTGCCCCACACTGGGGTATTACACTATATCCCCCAGTCTGTGCCCCACACTGGGGTATTACACTCTAACCCCCAGTCTGTGCCCCACACTGGGGTATTACACTATATCCCTCAGTCTGTGCCCCACACTGGGGTATTACACTCTAACCCCCAGTCTGTGCCCCACACTGGGGTATTACACTCTAACCCCCAGTCTGTGCCCCACGCTGGGGTATTACACTCTAACCCCCAGTCTGTGCCCCACACTGGGGTATTACACTATATCCACCAGTCTGTGCCCCACACTGGGGTATGACACTCTAACCCCCAGTCTGTGCCCCACACTGGGGTATGACACTCTAACCCCCAGTCTGTGCCCCACACTGGGGTATTAAACTTTAGGGTTGATTCCTCAATCTGCAATGTTGATTATCTCTATATCAGTGTCCGATTATTAAGGATGCAGACAATATGGATGATCTGCAGAAGGTAAAGATACATGGCATTAAGGGTAAAGTAGTAGCATGGATAGAGGATTGGGTAATTAATAGAAAGCAAAGAGTTGGGATAAATGGGTGTTTCTCTGGTTGGCAATCAGTAGCTAGTGGTGTCCCTCAGGGATCTGTGTTGGGCCCACAATTGTTCACAATTTACATAGATGATTTGGAGTTGGGGACCAAGGGCAATGTGTCCAAGTTTGCAGATGACACTAAGATGAGTGGTAAAGCAAAAAGTGCAGAGGATACTGGAAGTCTTCAGAGGGATTTGGATAGGTTAAGTGAATGGGCTAGGGTCTGGCAGATGGAATACAATGTTGACAAATGTGAGGTTATCCATTTTGGTAGGAATAACAGCAAAAGAGGTTATTATTTAAATGATAAAATATTAAAACATGCTGCTGTGCAGAGAGACCTGGGTGTGCTAGCGCATGAGTCGCAAAAAGTTGGTTTACAGGTGCAACAGGTGATTAAGAAGGCAAATGGAATTGTGTCCTTCATTGCTAGAGGGAAGGAGTTTAAGACTCGGGAGGTTATACTGCAATTGTATAAGGTGTTAGTGCGGCCACACCTGGAGTATTGTGTTCAATTTTGGTCTCCTTACATGAGAATGGATACTGGCACTGGAGGGTGTGCAGAGGAGATTCACGAGGTTAATCCCAGAGCTGAAGGGGTTGGATTATGAGGAGAGATTGAGTAGACTGGGACTGTACTCGTTGGAATTTAGAAGGATGAGGGGGGATCTTATAGAAACATATAAAATTATGAAGGGAATAGATAGGATAGATGCGGGCAGGTTGTTTCCACTGGCGGGTGAAAGCAGAACTAGGGGGCATAGCCTCAAAATAAGGGAAGTAGATTTAGGACTGAGCTCAGGAGGATCTTCTTCACCCAAAGGATTGTGAATCTATGGAATTCCTTGCCCAGTGGAGCAGTTGAGGCTCCTTCATTACATGTTTTTAAGGTAAAGATAGATAGTTTTTGAAGAATGAAGGGTTTAAGGGTTATGGTGTTCGGGCCGGAAAGTGGAGCTGAGTCCACAAAAGATCAGCCATGATCTCATTGAATGGCGGAGCAGGCTCGAGGGGCCAGGTGGCCTACTCCTGCTCCTAGTTCTTATGTTCTTATGTTATTCTGGTGTCAGTTCGTTCAGAATTCTTTGAACAAACGTGTGTGTGTTTTCATTCCTTTAGGTTTGAAAGGTTCACCTGGTATGGCGGGATTCCCCGGTGTTAAGGGAGCTGTCGGCCGATATGGCATCCCAGGCTTGAAGGGGGATTTTGGGTTGCCAGGAATTACAGGTGGCATTGGTCAATCTGGAGTGAGAGGTGCCAAAGGTAAATGTTGATCTACAGTCGTAGCCATATTCCAAGTTAGTGCATGTGAGTTATCTGGGTAACTCCTTTATAGAATATATTAATCTCACCCATTTCAAAATGATTAAAGAAATTGGGTGATTTTACTCCCTCTATTTGATGTAATAGCAGTGATCGTAAATTGATGGCCAACCCAAAGATTTGCACATCTAAGCAAGTAAACCTGTTTTGTTAACTTTATTTATAAGTGTCATTTGAACTGTATTGGGTTGCTTAATTGCAGTTAGTAGCAAGTGTAGATAGTAAGTTTTAATTCCTTTTGTTTAAGAACTGTTTAACTGTTAATTGTAAAGATATTTCTTTGATGTTAATGTGGTTAATTCTGTGTTTAAATTAAAGTTTATTTTAACATAAAATATTCTTATTGGTCAGTGTCATCACTCCTGGGGTGAAGATCCTTTATTCAAAGTTTTACAAATTTAAAAAGTTGTTTAGGATTCTTGTCCTATACCCACAGGTTAGGTGGGGTTACTGGGATAGTTTGGAGGACTAGGTTTAAGTAGGGTGCTCTTTCCAAGGGCCGGTGCAGACTTGATGGGCTGAATGGCCTCTTTCTGCACTGTAGGTTGTATGACTCTAACTAAACTTTGGGTCTGGTTCGATATCCAAACAACAGCATCGCCTGAAAGAAATCAATTGATACATTAGCTTGTTTCGGATTTTATTAGAATGCCGCTCAGATCTCTCCCCACAACTAAATCAAACCAAGGGGCGGGAGAATCGCCCGGGGCCGGCGTCAATCCCGCCCCCGCCGTGTTCCAAATTCTCCGCCACCCGAGATTCGGCAGGGGGGGGGAATCGCGCCGCACCAGTCGGCGGGCCCCCCGCGGCGATTCTCCCGCCGGCGGGAATCAAAACACCTACCTGACCGGCGGGATTGGCGGCGCGGGCGGGCACCGGGGTCCTGGGGGAGCCGGGGGGGGTGCCCCCACGGTGGCCTGGCCCGCGATCGGGGCCCACCGATCGGCGGGCGGGCCTGTGCCGTAGGGGCACACTTTTTCTTCGGCCTTCACCATGGTCTTCACCACAGCAGAGGCGGAAGTGACCCCCCTCCCCTGCGCATGCGCTCCAGCGCATGCACGGATTTACGCCGGCCGGCGAAGTCCTTTCGGCCCCGGCTGGCGGGGCGCCAAAGGCCATTCACGCCAGCCGGCGGAGTGGGAACCACTCTGGCGCGGGCCTAGCCCCTCAATGTGAGGGCTTGGCCCCTAAAGGTGCGGAGAGTTCCGCCCCTTTGGGGCGGCCCGACGCCGGAGAGGTTCACGCCACTCCGACACGCCGGGACCCCCCATCCCGCCGGGGCCAGGCACAATGAGGAGGCAGGGGGAGCAGTGGATCCCAACTGCAGCTCTGGAAGAAGGGCTGAAGGGTTTGGGGGCAGAGATTGAGGAGAGTGGTTATAGAGAGGAGAATAAAAGATTTGGATTATGTTACACATGAATCTATTAGATGTGTAGTAGGAATATAGTCATGGAATTGGTGTCTGTTTGTCTCAGGGGATGGTGGCCTGTGACCAGGGTGTCTGTCACTTCTGGATGGAACATTGTCTGTTGTGGGTGGCGTTGCCCAGTTATCAATGGCAGCCACATCCACAGCCTTGGCCCAAGGTCATAGAGTCAGGACATGTCGTATGCTAAAGAATCATAACGGACTCAATCTTCTGCCATGTAGAGTACAAAATGTTGACATTGACGGGTTGATGTAGAGTGACGCTGTTTTATTCATAATCCCAGGTGATCGGGGAGCGACAGGACCTCCAGGGCCATCGCCACCAATCAGACACCTCATGATGGTGAGAGTGAAGGGGGACAAGGGACACTACGGTAACCACGGGGATCTAGGATTTGTCGGTCCCAGAGGTACAGTATGACTGAAATATGAAAATTGGGAAGAATTCGATATTTGATTGTGTTGTTTGGTTTTGTGCACACTGGGCTGTTGACTCTGGCATTTGGGACAACCCTAAATGTCAGCTGCATTACTTAGGCAGCACAGTAGCACAGTGTTTAGCACCGCAGCTTCACAGCTCCAGGGTCCCAGGTTCGATTCCCGGCTGGGTCACTGTCTGTGCGGAGTCTGCACGCTCTCCCCGTGTCTGCGTGGGTTTCCTCCGGGTGCTCCGGTTTCCTCCCACAGTCCAAAGATCTGAAGGTTAGGGGGATTGGCCGTGATAAATTGTTCCTTTGTATCCAAAGGTTAGCTGGGGTTACGGGGATAGAGTGGGGCAGTGGGCCTGTTTAGGGTACCCTTTCGGATGAACGGTGCAGACTCGATGGGCCAAATGGCCTTCTTCTGCACTGTCGGGATTCTATGATTCTATGAGGGCACCACGACCAGCTTGTGTCACTGTTTAACTGAAACATCTCCAGCTGTGAAGGGCCAAATGGCCTCCTCCTGCTTCTAT
Source organism: Scyliorhinus canicula (assembly GCF_902713615.1). NCBI lineage: Eukaryota > Metazoa > Chordata > Chondrichthyes > Carcharhiniformes > Scyliorhinidae > Scyliorhinus > Scyliorhinus canicula. Next base: position 159,083,421 of record NC_052159.1, read on the forward strand.
TTTCTATATTCCTTGGGAGGAAGGAGGAATTTTTTTCACAGCACGTTATGATCTGGAAGACACAGCCTGAAAGGGATTCAAAGCAGATTCAAAGGGGAATACTCAAAAAGGAAATGTCTCCAGAGATGTAAGAAAAGGAATGGGCTGATTGGATACATCTGTCAAAGGGCCAGCACAGACATGCTGGGCCAAATGGCCTGTGCCAGTCTCTGTTATGGAACTACAGGGAAGGATGATTCCTTATACACTCATATTCACAGAGCTTCTTCGATCTGAATTGACGAGTCTTACAAATATGGGTGTGGTTTCAGACTCTCTTCAGCTCAACATCAAATGAAAGGGGTCATGTGATCTGTTCTGAATTGTGCCAGACAACAGGTCTGGGTGATATGGCTGTTAAAAATGAAGGGGCTGCCCACTTTATTTTCTGGATAGAAGATGTTCATAATTGGAGACAAAGGCAGCAGCATCTGTGTTTATAGTGGTTGGACTACCAGTCTCCAAAGTCCCCAAAATATGTTCAGAATGTCAGGTTACCTAGAACATAGAACATAGAACATAGAACATAGAACATTACAGCGCAGTACGGGCCCTTCGGCCCTCGATGTTGCGCCGACCTGTGAAACCATCTGAAGCCTATCTGACCTACACTATTCCATTTTCATCCATATGTTTATCCAGTGACCACTTAAATGCCCTTAAAGTTGGCGAGTCTACTACTGTTGCAGGCAGGGCGTTCCACACCCCTACTACTCTCTGAGTAAAGAAACTGCCTCTGACATCTGTCCTATATCTATCACCCCTCAATTTAAAGCTATGTCCCCTCGTGTTGGTCATCACCATCCGAGGAAAAAGACTCTCACTGTCCACCCTATCTAACCCTCTGACTATCTTATATGTCTCTATTAAGTCACCTCTCAGCCTTCGCCTCTCTAACGAAAACAACCTCAAGTCCCTGAGCCTTTCCTCGTAAGACCTTCCCTCCATACCAGGCAACATCCTAGTAAATCTCCTCTGACCCCTTTCCAAAGCTTCCACATCCTTCCTATAATGTGGTGACCAGAACTGCACGCAGTACTCCAGGAGTGGCCGCACCAGAGTTATGTACAGCTACAGCATGACCTTGTGGCTCCGAAACTCAATCCCCCTACTGATAAAGGCTAGCACACCATATGCTTTCTTAACAGCCCTATTAACCTGGGTGGCAACTTTCAGGGATTTATGTACCTGGATGCCGAGATCTCTCTGTTCATCTACACTACCAAGAATCTTGCCATTAGCCCAGTACTCTGCATTCCTGTTACTCCTTCCAAAGTGAACCACCTCACACTTTTCCGCATTAAACTCCATCTACCACCTCTCAGCCCAGCTCTGCAGCTTATCTATGTCCCTCTGTATCCTATAACATCCTTCAGCACTATCCACAACTCCACCGACCTTCGTGTCATCTGCAAATTTACTAACCCATCCTTCTACACCCTCTTCCAGGTAATTTATAAAAATGACAAACAGCAGTGACCCCAAAACAGATCCTTGCGGTACACCACTAGTAACTGAACTCCAGGATGAACATTTGCCATCAACCACCACCCTCTGTCTTCTTTCAGCTAGCCAATTACTGATCCAAACCGCTAAATCACCTTCAATCCCATACTTCCGTATTTCCTGCAATAGCCTACCGTGGGGAACCTTATCAAACGCCTTACTGAAATCCATATACACCACATCAACCGCTTTACCCTCATCCACCTGTATGGTCACCTTCTCAAAAAACTCAATAAGGTTTGTGAGGCATGACCTACCCTTCACAAAACCGTGTTGAGTATCGCTAATCAACTTGTTCTTTTCAAGATGATTATAAACCCTATCTCTTATAACCTTTTCCAACATTTTACCCACAACCGAAGTAAGGCTCACAGGTCTATAATTACCAGGGTTGTCTCTACTCCCCTTCTTGAACAAGGAGACAACATTTGCTATCCTCCAGTCTTCCGGCACTATTCCTGTCGACAAAGACGACATAAAGATCAAGGACAAAGGCTCTGCAATCTCCTCCCTGGCTTCCCAGAGAATCCTATGATAAATCCCATCTGGCTCAGGGGACTTATCTATTTTTACACTTTCCAAAATTGCTAACATCTCCTCCTTGTGAACCTCAATTCCATCTAGCCTGGTCGACTGAACCTGAGAATTCCCCTCGACAACATTGCCTTTCTCCAGTTTAAACACTGACGAAAAATATCCATTTAACGCTTCCCCTATCTCCTCTGATTCCACACACAATTTTCCACTACTATCCTTGATTGGCCCTAATCTTACTCTAGTCATTCTTTTGTTCCTGATATACCTATAGAAAGCCTTAGGGTTTTCCTTGATCCTATCCGCCAACGACTTTTCGTGTCCTCTCCTCGCTCTTCTTAACTCTCCCTTTAGGTCCTTCCTGGCTAACTTGTAACTCTCAAGTGCCCTAACTGAGCCTTCATGTCTCATCCTAACATAAGCCTTCTTCTTCCTCTTGACAAGTGCTTCAACTTCCTTAGTAAACCATGGTTCCCTTGCTCGACTACTTCCTCCCTGCCTGACAGGTACATACTTATCAAGGACACGCAGTAGCTGTTCCTTGAAAAAGCTCCACATTTCGATTGTACCCATCCCCTGCAGTTTCCTTCCCCATCCTATACATCCTAAATCTTGCCGAATAGCATCATAATTGCCTTTCCCCCAGCTATAATTCTTGCCTTGCGGTATATACATATCCCTTTATATGTATACCTGTCGTTATACCTTGCGGTATATACCTGTCGCTTTACTTCTGAGATAAAGGAGAGTCATTGCCTAAAGAATACGTAACCAGCATGTTTACTTGGACACCAGGCCTGTGTGATTGGCATTGTCATGGAGAAGGGCTCTGAGAGGGAAAAGGTTTCTTAGAAGTCCTGAAAACTCAGACAAGTTTGTCTGTCAGGATCCAGGAGAGTGTGAGCAGCTGGTTCCATCGTTCACCTTGTCCACCTCTCTGAGTGCCCACACATCCTAGTGCCCACCTGTCCGGGTATCTACATGCCCCAGTATCCACCTCTCTGAATGCCCATCCCTCTGTGCCCATCCCTCTGTGCCCACCTCTCTGAGTGCCCACCTCTCTGAGTGCCCACCTCTCTGAGTGCCCACCTCTCTGAGTGCCCACCTCTCTGTGCCCACCCCTCTGTGCCCACCCCTCTCTGTGCCCACCCCTCTGTGCCCACCTCTCTGAGTGCCCACCTCTCTGACTGCCCACCTCTCTGAGTGCTCACCTCTCTGAATGCCCACCTCTCTGAGTGCCCACCTCTCTGAATGCCCACCTCTCTGAGTGCCCACCTCTCTGAGTGCCCACCTCTCTGTGCCCACCCCTCTGTGCCCACCTCTCTGTGCCCACCCCTCTGTGCTGAGGGGGGGGCACTGTCAGAGGGGGGGCACTGTCGGGGGGGGGGCAGTCAGGGTGCCGGTGGGGGGGGGGGGCAGTCGGGGGGGGGCAGTTAGGATGCTGGGGGGGGGGGGGGGGGTCAGCAAACTCTAACCCCAGCCCACTGAATCTCGCCCCGATTGCTCCATCGCTGCGTCTTTAACCCTGCAAATTCCCCCCAGTATCCCCCCCCCCCACCCCTCCCCCTCTCTCTCTCCTTCAAACTGAAGGTGTTGTCCAGGATGTTGGTCACTTGCTCTGATTATGTAACTCAATGCGAATTCTGTATAATTTATACTTTAATGAAGCACTTTGCAATGTTTCACTGAATGGGAGTTGTTGCAGGAATGCTGGCTGCTTCATTATCAATATCCTTCTGTGTGAACAGAGGGATTGGACATTCCCAGTCAATGTATCTGTTGTTTCTTCTTCATCAGGAACCAAGGGAATGCCGGGATACCCAGGAGGCAGGGGACGGCCAGGTCTTCCCGGAGTGCCAGGGCAGCAGAAAGGAGTTGGAGGATTGCCAGGAGTACCTGGTGAAACCGGAAAAAAAGGAATGCCGGGAACACCAGGACCACCAGGAATTGGTGGGTTCCCTGGGATGCTTGGGACAAAGGTATGTTTGTGGGAAAATGTCCTTTTACCGGGAATGATTCACATTCCCAGTATTGAGCTGAATTCACCGGCGCCCCGACAGGGACTGAGAGAGTCACATTCCCCAACTAACCCACAGGATTGTGCATCCACGGCCCATTCCACAGAACACACACCATAATCCAGCCCAACACTCCCAGTGCAGTACTGAGGGAGCGCCGCACTGTCAGAGGGTCAGTACTGAGGGAGCGCCGCACTGTCAGAGGGTCAGTACTGAGGGAGCGTCGCACTGTCAGAGGGTCAGTACTGAGGGAGTGCCGCACTGTCAGAGGGTCAGTACTGAGGGAGTGCCGCACTGTCAGAGGGTCAGTACTGAGGGAGTGCCGCACTGTCAGAGGGTCAGTACTGAGGGAGTGCCGCACTGTCAGAGGGTCAGTACTGAGGGAGTGCTGCACTGTCAGTGGATCAGTACTGAGGGAGTGCCGCACTGTCAGAGGGTCAGTACTGAGGGAGTGCTGCACTGTCAGTGGATCAGTACTGAGGGAGCGCTGCACTGTCAAAGGGTCAGTACTGAGGGAGTGCCGCACTGTCAGAGGGTCAGTACTGAGGGAGTGCTGCACTGTCAGAGGGTCAGTACTGAGGGTATGCTGCACTGTCAGAGGGTCAGTACTGAGGGAGTGCCGCAGTGTCAGAGGGTCAGTACTGAGGGAGTGCCGCACTGTCAGAGGGTCAGTACTGAGGGAACGCCGCACTGTCAGAGGGTCAGTACTGAGGGAGTGCCGCACTGTCAGAGGGTCAGTACTGAGGGAACGCCGCACCGTCAGAGGGTCAGTACTGAGGGAGTGCCGCACTGTCAGAGGGTCAGTACTGAGGGAGTGCTGCACTGTCAGAGGGTCAGTACTGAGGGAGTGCCGCACTGTCAGAGGGTCAGTACTGAGGGAGTGCCGCACTGTCAGAGGGTCAGTACTGAGGGATTGCAGCAGTGTCAGAGGGTCAGTACTGAGGGAGTGCCGCACTGTCAGAGGGTCAGTACTGAGGGAGTGCCGCACTGTCAGAGGGTCAGTACTGAGGGAGTGCTGCACTGTCAGAGGGTCAGTACTGAGGGTATGCTGCACTGTCAGAGGGTCAGTACTGAGGGAGTGCCGCAGTGTCAGAGGGTCAGTACTGAGGGAGTGCCGCACTGTCAGAGGGTCAGTACTGAGGGAACGCCGCACTGTCAGAGGGTCAGTACTGAGGGAGTGCCGCACTGTCAGAGGGTCAGTACTGAGGGAACGCCGCACCGTCAGAGGGTCAGTACTGAGGGAGTGCCGCACTGTCAGAGGGTCAGTACTGAGGGAGTGCTGCACTGTCAGAGGGTCAGTACTGAGGGAGTGCCGCACTGTCAGAGGGTCAGTACTGAGGGAGTGCCGCACTGTCAGAGGGTCAGTACTGAGGGATTGCAGCACTGTCAGAGGGTCAGTACTGAGGGAGTGCCGCACTGTCAGAGGGTCAGTACTGAGGGAGTGCCGCACTGTCAGAGGGTCAGTACTGAGGGAGTGCTGCACTGTCAGAGGGTCAGTACTGAGGGAGTGCCGCACTGTCAGAGGGTCAGTACTGAGGGAGTGCTGCACTGTCAGAGGGTCAGTACTGAGGGAGTGCCGCACTGTCAGAGGGTCAGTACTGAGGGAGTGCCGCACTGTCAGAGGGTCAGTACTGGGGGAGTGCCGCACTGTCAGAGGGTCAGTACTGAGGGAGCGCCGCACTGTCAGAGGGTCAGTACTGAGGGAGTGCCGCACTGTCAGAGGGTCAGTACTGAGGGAGTGCTGCACTGTCAGAGGGTCAGTACTGAGGGAGTGCCTCACTGTCAGAGGGTCAGTACTGAGGGAGTGCCGCACTGTCAGAGGGTCAGTACTGAGGGATTGCTGCACTGTCAGAGGGTCAGTACTGAGGGAGTGCCGCACTGTCAGAGGGTCAGTACTGAGGGATTGCTGCACTGTCAGAGGGTCAGTACTGAGGGAGTGCCGCACTGTCAGAGGGTCAGTACTGAGGGAGTGCCGCACTGTCAGAGGGTCAGTACTGAGGGAGTGCTGCACTGTCAGAGGGTCAGTACTGAGGGAGTGCCGCACTGTCAGAGGGTCAGTACTGAGGGAGTGCCGCACTGTCAGAGGGTCAGTACTGAGGGAGTGCCGCACTGCCAGAGGGTCAGTACTGAGGGAGTGCCGCACTGTCAGAGGGTCAGTACTGAGGGAGTGCTGCACTGTCAGAGGGTCAGTACTGAGGGAGTGTCGCACTGTCAGAGGGTCAGTACTGAGGGAGTGCCGCACTGTCAGAGGGTCATTACTGAGGGAGTGCCGCACTGTCAGAGGGTCAGTACTGAGGGAGTGCCGCACTGTCAGAGGGTCAGTACTGAGGGAGTGCTGCACTGTCAGAGGGTCAGTACTGAGGGAGTGCCGCACTGTCAGAGGGTCAGTATTGAGGGAGTGCTGCACTGTCAGAGGGTCAGTACTGAGGGAGTGCCGCACTGTCAGAGGGTCAGTACTGAGGGAGTGCTGCACTGTCAGAGGGTCAGTACTGAGGGAGTGCTGCACTGTCAGAGGGTCAGTACTGAGGGAGTGCTGCACTGTCAGAGGGTCAGTACTGAGGGAGTGCTGCACTGTCAGAGGGTCAGTACTGAGGGAGTGCTGCATTGTCAGAGGGTCAGTACTGAGGGAGTGCTGCACTGTCAGAGGGTCAGTACTGAGGGAGTGCTGCACTGTCAGAGGGTCAGTACTGAGGGAGTGCTGCATTGTCAGAGGGTCAGTACTGAGGGAGTGCTGCACTGTCAGAGGGTCAGTACTGAGGGAGTGCTGCATTGTCAGAGGGTCAGTACTGAGGGAGTGCTGCACTGTCAGAGGGTCAGTACTGAGGGAGTGCTGCACTGTCAGAGGGTCAGTACTGAGGGAGTGCCGCACTGTCAGAGGGTCAGTACTGAGGGAGTGCTGCACTGTCAGAGGGTCAGTACTGAGGGAGAGCTGCACTGTCAGAGGGTCAGTACAGAGGGAGTGCCGCACTGTCAGAGGGTCAGTACTGAGGGAGTGCTGCACTGTCAGAGGGTCAGTACTGAGGGAGCGCCGCACTGTCAGAGGGTCAGTACTGAGGGAGTGCCGCACTGTCAGAGGGTCAGTACTGAGGGAGCGCCGCACTGTCAGAGGGTCAGTACTGAGGGAGTGCTGCACTGTCAGAGGGTCAGTACTGAGGGAGTGCCGCACTGTCAGAGGGTCAGTACTGAGGGAGTGCCGCACTGTCAGAGGGTCAGTACTGAGGGAGTGCTGCACTGTCAGAGGGTCAGTACTGAGGGAGTGCTGCACTGTCAGAGGGTCAGTACTGAGGGAGTGCTGCACTGTCAGAGGGTCAGTACTGAGGGAGTGCCGCACTGTCAGAGGGTCAGTACTGAGGGAGTGCCGCACTGTCAGAGGGTCAGTACTGAGGGGATGCTGCACTGTCAGGGGGTCAGTACTGAGGGAGTGCTGCACTGTCAGAGGGTCAGTACTGAGGGAGTGCTGCACTGTCAGAGGGTCAGTACTGAGGGAGTGCTGCCCTGTCGTAAGTACTGTCTTTTGGATGAAATATAAAATCAAGGTGCTATTTGCCCTCTAAGGTGCATTGGAATGTTCAGGTAATTGAACAAAAATGACTGAGAGGGTGTATTGTACATAGCTCTCTGCAAGACGTGTTCTTCCCGTGTCCTTGACCAATATGTAATCTTCAATCAACAGCAGCTGAAATAGATTAGCTGGTGCGTTCACATTGCGGACAGTGTGTGATCCCTGTGTGCAGATTGGCTGCTGATATTCCTGGCGTGGTGAATGCATTTGTGAAATTGATTGGCTGGGGAATGAATAGACGCATCTTGATGTTGTGAATGGCGCTATGGAAATGCACCTGTGCCTGTGTAAATTGTGGTTATTTTATTACAGGGTGTGTTAGGTAACCGTGGCCAGCCTGGTGCCGTGGGTCAACCTGGTTACTCCGGCCTGAAAGGTGAGTGAGTTTAAACAACGTGGACAGACTCAGAATCCGGTCACTTTGAGCAAAGTGGCCAACATTCGTGCGTTGAAGTTGGGATTCCCTTGGGCTTTGAGTGCGGTAAGGTGGATTGACGGGTGATCGAGCTGAGGTCATTAAAATGGTTGAAGGGCTTTTATTGGGTCGGCAGAGAGAAACTATTCCGTCTGGTGGAGGGCGGGGGGTGGGGAGCGGGGGGGGGGGGGGGGGGGGGGGTGCAGTGGGCATTGAGAGCAGTGGAATGCAGATCAAGGTGAGTAGCACATGCCAATCCCAGCCAGGTGGTCCGGGTGATGTCGGAAATACTTCCTCACACAAAGGCGGAGCGGGAGTCTCTTTTTTTTAAAAAATAATTTTTATTAAGGTTTTCACAAAATATAAACAACAAAACAATATTAACAAAACAACCATGGTAAAAACCCAAGAACAACAATCACAAGCGGGAGTCTCTTATTGAATGCTGAAACAGAATTGAAGGGCTGTTTGTGGAAGAAATTAAAAGTGAATTTGTGGACAGATTGAAGATGGGTTTTGTGACGAGTACAGTTGGGTCTTAATAAGAATCTTTTATTGTCACAAGTAGGCTAACATTAACACTGCAATGAAGTTACTGTGAAAAGCCCCTAGTCGCCACATTCCGGCGCCTGTTCGGGGCACACTGAGGGAGAATTCAGAATTCTCTCAGCTGGTACGGGAATTGAACCCGCGCTGCTGGCCTTGTTCTGCATTACAAGCCAGCTGCCTAGCCCACTGAGCTAAACCAGCCTCTGTGTTATTACTCTGCTCTGTGTCATGTCACTGTGAAGTTAGAATGTTTCACTCTTTAGTAACTCAGCTCCCCTTCCCCACAGGTGATCAAGGGGAAACAATGAACATGCCGGGACTTCCAGGTCACAAGGGCGAAATTGGTCAATATGGGTTCAAAGGTCAGTGATCTGTCACTGTTGTATCTGAAGTGGACAGTGTCCATGTTTGTTCCAGATCCTACATTAACCCTCTGGGTTTCATTTCAGGATTTTCAGGGCTTCCTGGGCTACCTGGTAAACGTGGACAGTCAGGGGAACCAGGGATTGAGGGGATGAAGGGATCTCTAGGTGATCCAGGGATCCAAGGTAACCAGGGTAAGTATCCCATTGGCTATCTCCATGAATGACCTTTGAGCTCTCGTCAGGACAGGAAATGATATCATGAAAATGAAATGAAAATCGCTTATTGTCATGAGTAGGCTTCAATGAAGTTACTGTGAAAAGCCCCTAGTCGCCACATTCCGGGGAGGCCCGACCCCTGAGTGCTTGGCGCCACTCCAAAATATAAACAACAAAACAATATTAACAAAACAACCATGGTAAAAACCCAAGAACAACAACCACAAGCGGGAGTCTCTTATTGAATGCTGAAACAGACCTGAAGGGCTGTTTGTGGAACAAATTAAAAGTGAATTTGTGGACAGATTGTAGATGGGTTTTGTGACGAATACAGTTGGGTCTTAATAAGAATCTTTTATTGTCACAAGTAGGCTGACATTAACACTGCAATGAAGTTACTGTGAAAATCCCCTAGTCGCCACACTCCGGCGCCTGTTCGGGTACACGGAAGGAGAATTCAGAATTCTCTCAGCTGGTACGGGAATTGAACCGTGCTGCTGGCCTTGTTCTGCCTTACAAGCCAGCTGTTTAGCCCATTGTGCTAAACCAGCCCCTTTAATTTCACTGACTCACTGTCAGTTATTGCTTCTTGGTCTTATCTGTATGGCACACACTCAGCTTTGCTCCAAAGAACACCAGTTACAGGAGAAAGGCCAGTGGATCATTTCACTCACCTGGGGCGAAATACTCCGACCCCCAGCAGGGTCGGAGAATCGCCTGGGGGCGCCTAAAATCCCGCCCCCGCCGTGGCAGAGAGTCTCCGCTACCCGGGAGGTGGCGGGGGCAGGAATCTCGCCACTCCGATCGGAGAGGCCCCTGCGGTGATTCTCCGGCCCGGATGGGCCGAAGTCCCGCCGCTGGGAGGCCTCTCCCGCCGCTGAGGTTTAAACCACCTCTGGAACGGCGGGCTCAGCGGCGCGAGCAGGCCCCCGGGGTCCTGGGGGGGCGGGGGGGCGATCGGACCCCGGGGGGTGCCCCCACGGTGGCCTGGCCTGCGATCGGGAATCCCCGCTCAGACTCCGGGCCAGTGCCCTGGCTGCTCTATGTTCTTCCGCGGCCGCCACGGCCTCCACCATGGCGGAGGCGGAAGAGAACCCCGCACCGCGCATGCGCCGGCAGTGACGTCAACGGCCAGCTGCCGCTGACATCACTGCCAGCGCATGCGCGGACCGGCGAAAGCCTTTCGGCCAGCCCCGCTGCCGGGGGCGCCAGTTTTTTGCGCCGGCCTTCTGGTCGCAACCGCTCCGGCGCGGGGCTGGCCCCCAAAGGGATTCCCCACCTTTGGGGAGGCCTGACCCCTGAGTGCTTGGCGCCACTCCCCCACTCCGGGACCCTCCGTCATGCCGGGTAGGGGAGAATCCCGCCCCAGTTCACAACAATCCTCCAGTTTCTCTCTCCTGATGGCTCCAGGTTTGCGTCCCCATTCACTCCGAGTTTATATCATTCTCTGGATGGACCCGATCCTCATTCAGCAATGGCAACGTGATGATAACCGGTCATCAATGTAGATGGAATCCGAGCGAGTTCTTCCTGCCATTTAATATGTCTGAATGTTGCTGATTCCCTCCCAATCACATTTCCACACTCACCAACTGCAATCTTGTCTGAAAGTGACATATGTTTCTGGCTTGTGTCTTATAGAATATATAGAATATATAGAATATATACTGCATGTCTCCACCTTCCCACTCCCCACCCCCATATCGTTCACATCTGCCTTCCCCCTCTCCCCTCCCTCCATTCATCTTCCCTCCCATCCCACCTTCCCCCCATCTCCCCTTCCCCCCATCTCCCCTTCCCCCATCTCCCCTTCCCCATCCCACCTTCCCCATCTCCCCTTCGCCCCCATCTCCCCTTCCCCCATCCCACCTTCCCCATCTCCCCTTCGCCCCCATCTCCCCTTCCCCATCCCACCTTCCCCCATCTCCCCTTCGCCCCCATCTCCCCTTCCCCATCCCACCTTCCCCCCATCTCCCCTTCCCCCCATCTCCCCTTCCTTCTGCCTCCCCACCCTCCATCTTCCATTCCCTTCTAATTTGTCCTCCCTCTATCTCTCCTCCTCTATCTCCCCTTCCTCTATCTCATATAAGAACATAAGAACTAGGAGCAGGGGTAGGCCATTTGGCCCCTCGAGCCTGCTCCGCCATTCAATGAGATCATGTCTGATCTTTTTGTGGACTCAGCTCCATTCTCCCGCCCGCTCACCGTTACCCTTAATCCCTTTACTGTTCAAAAATCTATCTATCTTTGCTTTAAAATCAGTCACCGAGGTCACCTCAACTGCTTCACTGGGCAAGGAATTCCACAATTCACAACCCTTTGGGTGAAGAAGTTCCTCCTAAACTCAGTCCTAAATCTACTTCCCCTTATTTTGAGGCTATGCCCCCTAGTTCTGCTGTCACCCGCCAGTGGAAACAACCTGCCCGCATCTATCCTATCTATTCCCTTCATAATTTTATATGTTTCTATAAGATCCACCCTCATCCTTCTAAATTCCAACGAGTACAGTCCCAGTCTACTCAACCTCTCCTCATAATCCAACCCCTTCAGCTCTGGGATTAACCTAGTGAATCTCCTCTGCACCCCCTCCAGTGCCAGTACGTCCTTTCTCAAATAAGGAGACCAGAACTGTACACAGTGCTCCAGACGTGGCCTCACCAGCATCCTATACAGCTGCAACATAACCTCCCTGTTTTTAAACTCCATCCCTCCAGCAATGAAGGACAACATTCCATTTGCCTTCTTAATTACCTGCTGCATTTGTAAACCAACGTTTTGTGATTCATGCACAAGGGCACCCAGGTCCCGCTGCACAGCAGCATGCTGCAATTTTTTACTGTTTAAATAATAGTCCATTTTGCTGTTATTCCTATCAAAATGGATGACCTCACATTTACCAACATTGTACTCCATCTGCCAGACTCACTTAAACTATCCAAATCCCTCTGCAGACTTTACTCTACCACTCATCGTAGTGTCATGTCAACTTTGACACATGACAATTGCTCCCCAACTCCAAGTTATGTACGTAAATTATAAACAATTGTGGTCCCAACACTGATCCTTGAGGCACATCGCTCTCCTCTTCCCTCCATCTCCTTTCCCTCAATCCCTCCTCCCTCCATCTCCTCTTCCTCCATCTCTCCTCCTTCCATCTCCTCTTCCTCCATCTCTCCTCCTTCCATCTCCTCTTCCTCCATCTCTCCTCCCTCCATCTCCTCTCCCTCCATCTCTCCTCCCTCCATCTCCTCTCCCTCCATCTCTCCTCCCTCAATCTCCTCTTCCTCCATCGCTCCTCCTTCCATCTCCTCTCCCTCCATCTCTCCTCCCTCCATCTCCTCTCCCTCCATCTCTCCTCCCTCCATCTCCTCTTCCTCCATCTCTCCTCCCTCCATCTCCTCGTCCCTCCATCTCCTCTCCCTCCATCTCTCCACCATCTCTTCCCTTCACTTTCCACCCTCCCCCCCGCTCCCCACTGTTCCCGTGCTCCCGGCCCCCCACACACCCACCCTCCGCTCCCGGCCCCCACACACCCACTCCACCCTCCCTCCGCTCCCTCCGCACCCCACACACCCACTCCACCCTCCCTCCGCTCCCGGCCCCCACACACCCACTCCACACTCCCTCCGCTCCCGGCCCCCCCACACACCCACTCCACCCTCTCTCCGATCCCCACACACCCACTCCACCCTCCCTCCGCTCCCGGCCCCCACAAACCCACTCCACCCTCCCTCCGCCCCCCACACACCCACTCCACCCTCCCTCCGCCCCCCACACACCCACTCCACCCTCCCTCCGCCCCCCACACACCCACTCCACCCTCCCTCCGCTCCCGGCCCCCCACTCCACCCTCTCTCCGATCCCCACACACCCACTCCACCCTCCCTCCGCTCCCGGCCCCCACATACCCACTCCACCCTCCCTCCGCTCCCTCCGCCCCCCACACACCCACTCCATCCTCCCTCCGCTCCCCCCCCCACACACCCACTCCTCCCTCTGCTCCCGGCCCCCACATACCCACTCCACCCTCCCTCCGCTCCCTCCGCCCCCCACACACCCACTCCACCCTCCCTCCGCTCCCCCCCCACACACCCACTCCTCCCTCTGCTCCCGGCCCCCACACACCCACTCCACCCTCACTCCGATCCCCCACACACCCACTCCACCCTCCCTCCGCTCCCCACACACCCACTCCACCCTCCCTCAGCTCCCGGCCCCCCACACACCCACTCCACCCTCCCTCCGCTCCCGGCCCCCCACACACCCACTCCACCCTCCCTCCGCTCCCGGCCCCCCACACACCCACTCCACCCTCCCTCCGCTCCCGGCCCCCCACACACCCACTCCACCCTCCCTCCGCTCCCGGCCCCCCACACACCCACTCCACCCTCCGTTCCCGGCCCCCCACACACCCACTCCACCCTCCCTCCGCTCCCCCACACACCCACTCCACCCTCCCTCCGCCCCCCACACACCCACTCCACCCTCCCTCCGCTCCCACACACCCACTCCACCCTCCCTCCGCTCCCCACACACCCACTCCACCCTCCCTCCACCCCCCACACACCCACTCCACCCTCCCTCTGCCCCCCACACACCTACTCCACCCTCCCTCTGCTCCCCCCCACACCCACTCCACCCTCCCTCCGCTCCCGGCCCCCCACACACCCACTCCACCCTCCGTTCCCGGCCCCCCACACACCCACTCCACCCTCCCTCCGCTCCCTCCGCCACCCCACACACCCACTCCACCCTCCCTCCGCCCCCCACACACCCACTCCACCCTCCCTCCGCCCCCCACACACCCACTCCACCCTCCCTCCGCCCCCCACACACCTACTCCACCCTCCCTCCGCGCCCCCCCCACACCCACTCCACCCTCCCTCCGCTCCCGGCCCCCCACACACCTACTCCACCCTCCCTCTGCTCCCCCCCCACACCCACTCCACCCTCCCTCTGCCCCCCACACACCCACTCCTCCCTCCCTCCGCTCCCGGCCCCCCACACACCCACTCCACCCTCCCTCCGCTCCCTCCGCCCCCCCACACACCCACTCCACCCTCCCTCCGCTCCCCACACACACACTCCACCCTCCCTCCGCTCCCCACACACCCACTCCACCCTCCCTCCGCTCCCTCCGCCACCCCACACACCCACTCCACCCTCCCTCCGCCCCCCACACACCCACTCCACCCTCCCTCCGCCCCCCACACACCTACTCCACCCTCCCTCCACGCCCCCCCCACACCCACTCCACCCTCCCTCCGCTCCCGGCCCCCCCCACACCCACTCCACCCTCCCTCCGCTCCCGGCCCCCCACACACCTACTCCACCCTCCCTCTGCTCCCCCCCCACACCCACTCCACCCTCCCTCCGCTCCCGGCCCCCCACACACCCACTCCACCCTCCCTCCGCTCCCGGCCCCCCACACACCCACTCCACCCTCCCTCCGCTTCCGGCCCCCCACACACCCACTCCACCCTCCCTCCGCTCCCCCACACACCCACTCCACCCTCCCTCCGCTCCCCCACACACCCACTCCACCCTCACTCCGATCCCCACACACCCACTCCACCCTCCCTCCGCCCCCCACACACCCACTCCACCCTCCCTCCGCCCCCCACACACCCACTCCACCCTCCCTCCGCCCCCCACACACCCACTCCACCCTCCCTCCGCTCCCGCCCCCCACACACCCACTCCACCCTCCCTCTGCTCCCTCCGCCCCCCACACACCCACTCCACCCTCCCTCCGCTCCCGGCCCCCCACACACCCACTCCACCCTCCCTCTGCTCCCTCCGCCCCCCACACACCCACTCCACCCTCCCTCCACTCCCACACACCTACTCCACCCTCCCTCCGCTCCCGGCCCCCCACACACCTACTCCACCCTCCCTCTGCCCCCCACACACCCACTCCACCCTCCCTCCGCTCCCGCCCCCACACACCCACTCCTCCCTCCCTCCGCCCCCCCACACACCCACTCCACCCTCCCTCTGCCCCCCACACACCCACTCCTCCCTCCCTCCGCCCCCCCACACACCCACTCCACCCTCCCTCCTCTCCCCCCCCCCCCCGCGCTAAATTGCCCCTTAATTGGAAAAAATGATTTGGATACTCTAAATTTATTTTTGAAAAATGTTAGGAGCAGTTATTTTCCCGGAATAATAACGGTTTCACACAGACAGGCCCACAGGTAAAGAGAGAATCACAATTTCCACCGTGTTCAAGATCTCTGGGCATTTCCACACTGATTCCAAACTGAATAATCATTTGTGAATAACACAGCAGGAATATCGGGAATGTTGCAATCTGGACTGGTGAGGAAGCAAGATAATACCCATCAACCCATCTCTCCAACATCAGCTCCTTCCTTCATCATTGCTTCCAAATATTTTGGTGGATGGGACTGATTATTTTTTTCTGTTTTACAGGCTCCACCGGATATCCAGGACTTCTGGGAGACCGAGGATCACGAGGTCACGACGGTCCCTCTGGCCAAAAGGGATACATGGGATTTCCAGGATACCAAGGACCTAAAGGTAAAGGGGTACAACACGGCAAAGCCGTTATCACAGACAGCTGATATATCGCAAGCAGGAGATTCTAGAGAAAGCAGCGGGGTCAATTACACAGTGTCCAAATGTAATGATTTGTTTGGTGAATGAAAGAGACAGTGGGGTTGTGATCTCTTGTTCGCTGCTCCTATTGGACAGACTTCCATGACAGAACACCCAAGTCTTAAAATTCACCCGAATATTTGTCAGAATGACAGGTGCAGAGTAATGTGTTGCAGTGACTGCCACTCCATGTGAGAGGCAGTAGGAGAGTTAGCGGAGGTACAGCAATGTCACGTTCTCCATTACAGAGGTACAGCACTGTAGCGATATCCATTACAGAGGTACAGCAGTGTAGCGATATCCATTACAGAGATACAGCAGTGTAGCGATATCCATTACAGAGATACAGCAGTGTCACGGTCTCCATTACAGAGGTACAGCAGTGTAGCGATATCCATTACAGAGGTACAGCAGTGTAACGATATCCATTACAGAGGTACAGCAGTGTAGCGAAATCCATTACAGAGGTACAGCAGTGTCACGATATCCATTACAGAGGTACAGCAGTGTAGCGATATCCATTACAGAGGTACAGCAGTGTCACGGTCTCCATTACAGAGATACAGCAGTGTAGCGATATCCATTACAGAGGTACAGCAGTGTCACGGTCTCCATTACAGAGGTACAGCAGTGTCACGGTCTCCATTACAGAGGTACAGCAGTGTCGCGGTATCCATTACAGAGGTACAGCAGTGTCACAGTCTCCATTACAGAGGTACACCAGTGTACCGATATCCATTACAGAGGTACAGCAGTGTCGCGATATCCATTACAGAGGTACAGCAGTGTAGCGATATCCATTACAGAGGTACAGCAGTGTAGCGATATCCATTACAGAGGTACAGCAGTGTAGCGATATCCATTACAGAGGTACAGCAGAGTCACGGTCTCCATTACAGAGGTACAGCAGTGTAGCGATATCCATTACAGAGGTACAGCAGTGGATATCCATTACAGAGGTACAGCAGTGTAGCGATATCCATTACAGAGGTACAGCAGTGTCACGGTCTCCATTACAGAGGTACAGCAGTGTAGCGATATCCATTACAGAGGAACAGCAGTGTAGCGATATCCATTACAGAGGTACAGCAGTGTCACGGTCTCCATTACAGAGGTACAGCAGTGTAGCGATATCCATTACAGAGGTACAGCAGTGGATATCCATTACAGAGGTACAGCAGTGTAGCGATATCCATTACAGAGGTACAGCAGTGTAGCGATATCCATTACAGAGGTACAGCAGTGTAGCGATATCCATTACAGAGGTACAGCAGTGTAGCGATATCCATTACAGAGGTACAGTAGTGTAGCGATATCCATTACAGAGGTACAGCAGTGTAGCGATATCCATTACAGAGGTACAGCAGTGTAGCGATATCTATTACAGAGGTACAGCAGTGTAGCGATATCCATTACAGAGGTACAACAGTGTAGCGATATCCATTACAGAGATACAGCAGTGTAGCGATATCCATTACAGAGGTACAGCAGTGGATATCCATTACAGAGGTACAGCAGTGTCACGGTCTCCATTACAGAGGGACAGCAGTGTCACGATATCCATTACAGAGGTTCAGCAGTGTAGCGATATCCATTACAGAGGTACAGCAGTGTAGCGATATCCATTACAGAGGTACAGCAGTGTAGCGATATCCATTACAGAGGTACAGCAGTGTAGCGATATCCATTACAGAGGTACAGCAGTGTAGCGATATCCATTACAGAGGTACAGCAGTGTCACGGTCTCCATTACAGAGGTACAGCAGTGTAGCGATATCCATTACAGAGGTACAGCAGTGTCACGGTCTCCATTACAGAGGTACAGCAGTGTAGCGATATCCATTACAGAGGTACAGCAGTGTATGGATATCCATTACAGAGGTACAGCAGTGTAGCGATATCCATTACAGAGGTACAGCAGTGTATGGATATCCATTACAGAGGTACAGCAGTGTAGCGATATCCATTACAGAGGTACAGCAGTGTAGCGATATCCATTACAGAGGTACAGCAGTGTAGCGATATCCATTACAGAGGTACAGCAGTGTCGCTGTCTCCATTACAGAGGTACAGCAGTGTCGCGGTCTCCATTACAGAGGTACAGCATTGTCGCGATATCCATTACAGAGGTACAGCAGTGTCACGGTCTCCATTACAGAGGTACAGCAGTGTACCGATATCCATTACAGAGGTACAGCAGTGTACCGATATCCATTACAGAGGTACAGCAGTGTAGCGATATCCATTACAGAGGTACAGCAGTGTAGCGATATCCATTACAGAGGTACAGCAGTGTAGCGATATCCATTACAGAGGTACAGCAGTGTAGCGATATCCATTACAGAGGTACAGCAGTGTAGCGATATCCATTACAGAGGTACAGCAGTGTCACGGTCTCCATTACAGAGATACAGCAGTGTAGCGATATCCATTACAGAGGTACAGCAGTGTCACGGTCTCCATTACAGAGGTACAGCAGTGTCACGGTTTCCATTACAGAGGTACAGCAGTGTAGCGATATCCATTACAGAGGTACAGCAGTGTCGCGATATCCATTACAGAGGTACAGCAGTGTAGCGATATCCATTACAGAGGTACAGCAGTGTAGCGATATCCATTACAGAGGTACAGCAGTGTCACGGTCTCCATTACAGAGGTACAGCAGTGTCACGGTTTCCATTACAGAGGTACAGCAGTGTCGCGATATCCATTACAGAGGTACAGCAGTGTCACGGTCTTCATTACAGAGGCATAGCAGTGTCACGGTCTCCATTACAGAGGTACAGCAGTGTAGCGATATCCATTACAGAGATACAGCAGTGTCACGGTCTCCATTACAGAGGTACAGCAGTGTAGCGATATCCATTACAGAGGTACAGCAGTGTCACGGTCTCCATTACAGAGATACAGCAGTGTCACGATATCCATTACAGAGGTACAGCAGTGTAGCGATATCCATTACAGAGGTACAGCAGTGTAGCGATATCCATTACAGAGGTACAGCAGTGTAGCGATATCCATTACAGAGGTACAGCAGTGTCGCGGTCTCCATTACAGAGGTACAGCAGTGTCGCGGTCTCCATTACAGAGGTACAGCAGTGTAGCGATATCCATTACAGAGGTACAGCAGTGTCACGGTCTCCATTACAGAGGTACAGCAGTGTAGCGATATCCATTACAGAGGTACAGCAGTGTAGCGATATCCATTACAGAGGTACAGCAGTGTAGCGATATCCATTACAGAGGTACAGCAGTGTAGCGATATCCATTACAGAGGTACAGCAGTGTAGCGATATCCATTACAGAGGTACAGCAGTGTAGCGATATCCATTACAGAGGTACAGCAGTGTAGCGATATCCATTACAGAGGTACAGCAGTGTCGCTGTCTCCATTACAGAGATACAGCAGTGTCACGGTCTCCATTACAGAGGTACAGCAGTGTCACGGTCTCCATTACAGAGGTACAGCAGTGTCACGGTCTCCATTACAGAGGTACAGCAGTGTCACGGTTTCCATTACAGAGGTACAGCAGTGTCGCGATATCCATTACAGAGGTACAGCAGTGTAGCGATATCCATTACAGAGGTACAGCAGTGTAGCGATATCCATTACAGAGGTACAGCAGTGTCACGGTCTCCATTATAGAGGTACAGCAGCGTCACGGTTTCCATTACAGAGGTACAGCAGTGTCGCGATATCCATTACAGAGGTACAGCAGTGTCACGGTCTTCATTACAGAGGCATAGCAGTGTCACGGTCTCCATTACAGAGGTACAGCGGTGTAGCGATATCCATTACAGAGATACAGCAGTGTCACGGTCTCCATTACAGAGGTACAGCAGTGTAGCGATATCCATTACAGAGATACAGCAGTGTCACGGTCTCCATTACAGGGGTACAGCAGTGTAGCGATATCCATTACAGAGGTACAGCAGTGTCGCGATATCCATTACAGAGGTACAGCAGTGTAGCGATATCCATTACAGAGGTACAGCAGTGTCACGGTCTCCATTACAGAGGTACAGCAGTGTCACGGTTTCCATTACAGAGGTACAGCAGTGTCGCGATATCCATTACAGAGGTACAGCAGTGTCACGGTCTTCATTACAGAGGCATAGCAGTGTCACGGTCTCCATTACAGAGGTACAGCAGTGTAGCGATATCCATTACAGAGATACAGCAGTGTCACGGTCTCCATTACAGAGGTACAGCAGTGTAGCGATATCCATTACAGAGGTACAGCAGTGTCACGGTCTCCATTACAGAGATACAGCAGTGTCACGGTCTCCATTACAGGGGTACAGCAGTGTAGCGATATCAATTACAGAGGTACAGCAGTGTAGCGATATCCATTACAGAGGTACAGCAGTGTAGCGATATCCATTACAGAGGTACAGCAGTGTCGCGGTCTCCATTACAGAGGTACAGCAGTGTCGCGGTCTCCATTACAGAGGTACAGCAGTGTAGCGATATCCATTACAGAGGTACAGCAGTGTCACGGTCTCCATTACAGAGGTTCAGCAGTGTACCGATATCCATTACAGAGGTACAGCAGTGTAGCGATATCCATTACAGAGGTACAGCAGTGTAGCGATATCCATTACAGAGGTACAGCAGTGTAGCGATATCCATTACAGAGGTACAGCAGTGTCGCTGTCTCCATTACAGAGATACAGCAGTGTCACGGTCTCCATTACAGAGGTACAGCAGTGTCACGGTCTCCATTACAGAGGTACAGCAGTGTCACGGTCTCCATTACAGAGGTACAGCAGTGTCACGGTTTCCATTACAGAGGTACAGCAGTGTCGCGATATCCATTACAGAGGTACAGCAGTGTAGCGATATCCATTACAGAGGTACAGCAGTGTAGCGATATCCATTACAGAGGTACAGCAGTGTCACGGTCTCCATTATAGAGGTACAGCAGCGTCACGGTTTCCATTACAGAGGTACAGCAGTGTCGCGATATCCATTACAGAGGTACAGCAGTGTCACGGTCTTCATTACAGAGGCATAGCAGTGTCACGGTCTCCATTACAGAGGTACAGCGGTGTAGCGATATCCATTACAGAGATACAGCAGTGTCACGGTCTCCATTACAGAGGTACAGCAGTGTAGCGATATCCATTACAGAGATACAGCAGTGTCACGGTCTCCATTACAGGGGTACAGCAGTGTAGCGATATCCATTACAGAGGTACAGCAGTGTAGCGATATCCATTACAGAGGTACAGCAGTGTAGCGGTATCCATTACAGAGGTACAGCAGTGTCGCGGTCTCCATTACAGAGGTACAGCAGTGTAGCGATATCTATTACAGAGGTACAGCAGTGTCGCGTTCTCCATTACAGAGGTATAGCAGTGTAGCGATATCTATTACAGAGGTACAGCAGTGAAGCGATATCCATTACAGAGGTACAGCAGTGTAGCGATATCCATTACAGAGGTACAGCAGTGTAGCGATATCCATTACAGAGGTACGGCAGTGTAGCGATATCCATTACAGAGGTACAGCAGTGTAGCGATATCCATTACAGAGATACAGCAGTGTAGCGATATCCATTACAGAGGTACAGCAGTGTAGCGATATCCATTACAGAGGTACAGCAGTGTAGCGATATCCATTACAGAGGTACAGCAGTGTCACGGTCTCCATTACAGAGGTACAGCAGTGTCACGGTTTCCATTACAGAGGTACAGCAGTGTAGCGATATCCATTACAGAGGTACAGCAGTGTAGCGATATCCATTACAGAGGTACAGCAGTGTCGCTGTCTCCATTACAGAGGTACAGCAGTGTCGCGGTCTCCATTACAGAGGTACAGCAGTGTCGCGATATCCATTACAGAGGTACAGCAGTGTCACGGTCTCCATTACAGAGGTACAACAGTGTACCGATATCCATTACAGAGGTACAGCAGTGTACCGATATCCATTACAGAGGTACAGCAGTGTAGCGATATCCATTACAGAGGTACAGCAGTGTAGCGATATCCATTACAGAGGTACAGCAGTGTAGCGATATCCATTACAGAGGTACAGCAGTGTAGCGATATCCATTACAGAGGTACAGCAGTGTAGCGATATCCATTACAGAGGTACAGAGAGTGTAGCGATATCCATTACAGAGGTACAGCAGTGTCGCTGTCTCCATTACAGAGATACAGCAGTGTCACGGTCTCCATTACAGAGGTACAGCAGTGTCACGGTCTCCATTACAGAGGTACAGCAGTGTCACGGTCTCCATTACAGAGGTACAGCAGTGTCACGGTTTCCATTACAGAGGTACAGCAGTGTCGCGATATCCATTACAGAGGTACAGCAGTGTAGCGATATCCATTACAGAGGTACAGCAGTGTAGCGATATCCATTACAGAGGTACAGCAGTGTCACGGTCTCCATTACAGAGGTACAGCAGTGTCACGGTTTCCATTACAGAGGTACAGCAGTGTCGCGATATCCATTACAGAGGTACAGCAGTGTCACGGTCTTCATTACAGAGGCATAGCAGTGTCACTGTCTCCATTACAGAGGTACAGCAGTATAGCGATATCCATTACAGAGATACAGCAGTGTCACGGTCTCCATTACAGAGATACAGCAGTGTCACGGTCTCCATTACAGGGTACAGCAGTGTAGCGATATCCATTACAGAGGTACAGCAGTGTAGCGATATCCATTACAGAGGTACAGCAGTGTAGCGATATCCATTACAGAGGTACAGCAGTGTCGCGGTCTCCATTACAGAGGTACAGCAGTGTAGCGATATCTATTACAGAGGTATAGCAGTGTCGCGTTCTCCATTACAGAGGTACAGCAGTGTAGCGATATCTATTACAGAGGTACAGCAGTGTAGCGATATCCATTACAGAGGTACAGCAGTGTAGCGATATCCATTACAGAGGTACAGCAGTGTAGCGATATCCATTACAGAGGTACAGCAGTGTAGCGATATCCATTACAGAGATACAGCAGTGTAGCGATATCCATTACAGAGGTACAGCAGTGTAGCGATATCCATTACAGAGGTACAGCAGTGTAGCGATATCCATTACAGAGGTACAGCAGTGTCACGGTCTCCATTACAGAGGTACAGCAGTGTAGCGATATCCATTACAGAGGTACAGCAGTGTAGCGATATCCATTGCAGAGGTACAGCAGTGTCACGATATCCATTACAGAGATACAGCAGTGTAGCGATATCCATTGCAGAGGTACAGCAGTGTAGCGATATCCATTACAGAGGTACAGCAGTGTCACGGTCTCCATTACAGAGGTACAGCAGTGTCACGGTCTCCATTACAGAGGTACAGCAGTGTAGCGATATCCATTACAGAAGTACAGCAGTGTCACGGTCTCCATTACAGAGGTACAGCAGTGTCGCGATATCCATTACAGAGGTACAGCAGTGTAGCGATATCCATTACAGGGGTACAGCAGTGTAGCGATATCCATTACAGAGGTACAGCAGTGTAGCGATATCCATTACAGAGGTACAGCAGTGTAGCGATATCTATTACAGAGGTACAGGAGTGTCACGGTCTCCATTACAGAGGTACAGCAGTGTAGCGATATCCATTACAGAGGTACAGCAGTGTCACGGTCTCCATTACAGAGGTACAGCAGTGTAGCGATATCCATTACAGAGGTACAGCAGTGTAGCGATATCCATTACAGAGGTACAGCAGTGTAGCGATATCCATTACAGAGGTACAGCAGTGTCACGGTCTCCATTACAGAGGTACAGCAGTGTAGCGATATCCATTACAGAGGTACAGCAGTGTAGCGATATCCATTACAGAGGTACAGCAGTGTCACGGTCTCCATTACAGAGGTACAGCAGTGTAGCGATATCCATTACAGAGGTACAGCAGTGTAGCGATATCCATTACAGAGGTACAGCAGTGTAGCGATATCCATTACAGAGGTACAGCAGTGTAGCGATATCTATTACAGAGGTACAGCAGTGTAGCGATATCTATTACAGAGGTACAGCAGTGTCGCGGTCTCCATTACAGAGGGACAGCAGTGTCACGGTCTCCATTACAGAGGTACAGCAGTGTAGCGATATCCATTACAGAGGTACAGCAGTGTAGCGATATCCATTACAGAGGTACAGCAGTGTAGCGATATCCATTACAGAGGTACAGCAGTGTAGCGATATCCATTACAGAGGTACAGCAGTGTAACGATATCCATTACAGAGGTACAGCAGTGTAGC